>NW_012296695.1:0-4614 GCF_000151885.1 Dipodomys ordii
TGTGTCCCCGTTGTAACGACTCTGTGTCCCGCTGGGTCCCGCTGTGTCCTCGCTGTGTCCCGCTGTGTACCCCTCTGTGTCCCCCACTGTGTCCCGTTGTGTCCCCCGCTTTGTGCCCGCTGTGTCCCGCTGTGTCCCCCGCTGTGTCCAGCTGTGTCCCGCTGTGTCCTCCGCTGTGTCCCGCTGTGTCCCATTGTGTCCCGCTCTGTCCCTTCTGTGTCCTCGCTGTGTACTCCTTTGTGTCAGGCTGTGTCAACGCTGCGTCTCGCTGTGTCCCCTCTCTGTCTCCGCTGTCCCCCGCTGTGTCCCCCGCTGTGTCCCGCTGTGTCCCGCTGTGTCCCCGCTTTGTCCCGCTGTGTCAACGCAGTGTACCCACTGTGTCCTGCTGTGTCCCGCTGTGTCCCCCGCTTTGTCCAGCTGTGTCCTTGCAGTGTCCCCGCTGTGTCCTGTTGTGTCCTCGCTGTGTCCCCCACTGTGTCCCGTTGTGTCCACAGGTGTGTACCCCGCTGTGTCGCGTTGTGTCCCCGCTGTATAGACACTGTGTCCTGCTGTGTCCTTCCTGTGTTCTCCGCTGTGTCCCGCTGTGTCCCCGCTGTGTGCCTGCTGTGTCCCGCTGTGTACTTCGTTGTGTCCAGCTGTGTCACCGCTGTGTCCAGGCTGTGTCCCCGCTGTGTCTCACTGTGTCCTCACTGTGTCCCCCTCTGTGTCCCGCTGTGTCCCCCGCTATATGTCCCGCTGTGTCCCGCTCTGTCCCGCTCTGTCCCCACTTTGTGCCCGCTGTGTCCCGCTGTGTACTCCGTTGTGTCCAGCTGTGTCACCACTGTGTCCCGCTGTGTCCTCACTTTGTCTCAACTGTCCCCTGCTGTGTCCCCCGCTGTGTCCCGCTGTGTTCCGCTGTGTCCCCCGCTTTGTCCCGCTGTGTCGACGCAGTGTTCCCTCTGTGTCCTGCTGTGTCACACTGTGTCCCATGGTGTCCCGCTTTTTCCCCCGCTGTTTCCCCCGCTGAGTCCTCTTTGTGTCCCCATTGTGTCCCGCTGTGTCCTAGCTGTGTCCCCCCGCTGTGTCCCGCTGTATCCCCGCTGTGTCCCAAGCTGTGTCCCGCTGTGTCCCGCTGTGTACCCCGCTGTGTCCCGCTATGTTCCCGCAGTGTCCCCGCTGTGTCCTGCTGTGTCCCACTGTGTCCTCGCTGTGTCCCCCGCTGTGTCCCGTTGTGTCCCCAGCTGTGTACCCCGCTTTGTACCGCTGTGTCCCCATTGTTTCGATGCTGTGTCTTGCTGTGTCCCACTGTGTCCTCGCTGTGTCCCCCACTGTGTTCTGCTGTGTCACCCGCTGTGTCCCGCTGTGTCCCCTGCTGTGTCCCGCTGTGTCCCCGAAGAGTGACCACTGTTTCGCGCTGTGTACCGCTGTGTTCCGTGGTGTCCCGCTTTGTCCCCCGCTGTGTCCCTAGCTGAGTCCCCGCTGTGTCCCCGCTGTGTCCCGCTGTGTCCTCGCTGTGTCCCCTGCTGTCTCCCGTTCTGTCCCCCGCTGTGTCTCACGCTTTATCCCGTCTGTGTCCCAGTCTGTCCCGCTGTGTCCCGCTGTGTCCACCACTGTGTCCCTTTGTGTCCCCAGCTGTGTAACCCGCTGTGTAACGCTGTGAATCCCGCTGTATCGAGGATGTGTCCCGCTGGGTCCCGCTGTGTCCTTGCTCTGTTATTCGTGGTGTCCCGCTGTGTCCCCCGCTGTGTCCCCCTCTCTGTCCTACTGTGTCCCCCGCTGTGTCCTGTTGTGTCCCGCTGTGTCCCCCGCTGTGCCCCTGCTGTGTCCCCGCTGTGTCACGCTGTGTCCTGCTGTGTCCCGTTGTGTCCCGCTGTAACCCTGCTGAGTCCCCCTGTGTCCCAGCTGTGTCCTGCTGTGTCGTCGCTCTGTCCTCCGCTGTGTCCCGCTGTGTCCTCTGCTGTGTCCCGCTGTGTCAGTCTGTGTCCCGCTGTATCCCGCTGTGACCCCGCTGAGTCCCCGCTGTGTCCTCGCTGTGTCCCCCGCTGTGTCCCGCCGTGTCCTCGCTGGGTCCCCCGCTGTGTCCTGCTGTGTACCGCTCTGTCCCTGCTGTGTCCTGCTGTGTCCCGCTGTGTCCCCGCTTTGTGCCCGCTATGTCCCGCTGTGTACTTCGTTGTGTCAGGCTGTGTCCCCCGCTTTGTCCCGCTGTGTCCCCGCAGTGTCCCCGCTGTGTCCCGCTGTGTCACACTGTGTCCCATGGTGTCCTGCTTTGTCCCCAGCTGTGTCCCCCACTGAGTCCCCTCGGTGTTCTGCTGTGTCCTTGCTGTGTGCCCCGCTGTCTCCCACTTTGTCCCACGCTGTGTCCCACTGTGTCCTCGCTGTGTCCCCCATTGTGTCCCGCTTTGTCCCCCGCTGTGTCCCCAGCTGAGTCTCCGCTGTGTCCCCGCTGTGTACCGCTGTGTCCTCGCTGTGTCCCCCGCTGTCTCCCGCTCTGTCCCCCACTGTGTCTCACGCTTTATCCCGTCTGTGTCCCACTCTGTCCCGCTGTGTCCCGCTGTGTCCACCACTGTGTCCCTTTGTGTCCCCAGCTGTGTAACCCGCTGTGTAACGCTGTGAATCCCACTGTATCGAGGCTGTGTCCCGCTGTGTCCCGCTGTGTCCTTGCTCTGTTATTCGTGGTGTCCCCCTCTGTCCCCCACTGTGTCCCCCGCTCTGTCCTACTGTGTCCCCCGCTGTGTCCCTGCTGTGTCCCCGCTGTGTCCCCCGCTGAGTCCCCTCGGTGTCCTGCTGTGTCCTCCCTGTGTGCCCCGCTGTCTCCCACTTTGTCCCACGCTGTGTCCCACTGTGTCCTCGCTGTGTCCCCCGCTGTGTCCCGCTATGTCCCCGCTGTGTCCCAAGCTGTGTCCCGCTGTTTACCCCGCTGTGTCCTGCTATGTTCCCGCAGTGTCCCCGCTGTGTCCCTGCTGTGTCCTGCTGTGTCCTCGATGTGTTCCCGCTGTGTTCCGTTGTGTCCCCAGCTGTGTACCCCGCTGTGTCCCGCTGTGTCCCCGCTGTATCGACGCTGTGTCCCGCTGTGTCCCGCTGTGTCCCGCTTTATCCCCCGCTGTGTTCCCCGCTGAGTTCCCGCTGTGTCCCCGCCTTGTCCCGCTCTGTCCTCCCTGTGTCCCCCGCTGTGTCCCACTGTGTCCCCTGCTTTGTCCCTCTGTGTCTACTGCTGTGTTCCTGCTGTGTCCCGCTGTGTCCTGCTGTGTCCCCCTGTGTCCTCACTGTGTCCCACGCTGTGTTCCGCTGAGTACTTGTTGTGTCCCCCGATGTGCCCCGTTGTGTCCCCAGCTGTGTACCCCGTTGTGTCCCGCTGTGTCCCCGCTGTATCGACGGTGTGTCCCGCTGTGTCCCGCTTTGTCCCCCGCTGTGTCCCCCGCTGAGTCCCCGCTGTGTCCCCGCTGTGTCCCGCTCTGTCCTCCCTGTGTCCCCCGCTGTGTCCCGCTGTGTCCCCTGCTTTGTCCCGCTGTGTCTACTGCTGTGTTCCTGCTGTGTCCCGCTGTGTCCTGCTGTGTCCCCCTGTGTCCTCACTGTGTCCCACGCTGTGTTCCGCTGAGTACTTGCTGTGTCCCCCGATGTGCCCCGTTGTGTCCCCAGCTGTGTACCCCGCTGTGGCCCACTCTGTCCCCGCTGTATCGACGCTGTGTCCCGCTGGGTCCCGCTGTGTCCTCGCTGTGTCCACCGCTGTGTCCCGCTGTGTCCACCGCTGTGTACCGCTGTGTCCCCAGTTGCGTCCCACTGTGTCCCGCTGTGGCCCCCGCTGTGTCCCCCGCTGTGTCCCGCTGTGTCCCCCACTGTCTCCCGCTGTGTCCACTGCTGTGTCCCCGCTGTGTCCCGCTTTTTCCCCCGCTGTGTCCCGCTGTGTCCTCGCTGTGTCTCCCGCTGTGTTCCGCTGTGTCCTCGCTGTGTCCCCTGCTGTGTCCCGCTGTGTCCCCCGCTGTGTCCTGATGTGTCCCGCTTTGTCCCGCTGTGTCCCTGCTGTGACCCTCAGTGTCCCAGTGTGCCCCGCTGTGGCCCCTCTGTGTCCCGCTGTGTCCCGCTCTGTCCCTGCTGTGTCCTGCTGTGTCACGCTGTGTCCCCACTTTGTGCCCGCTGTGTCCCGCTGTGTACTCCGTTGTGTCAGGTTGTGTCCCCCGCTTTGTCCCGCTGTATCCCTGCAGTGTCGCCGCTGTGTCCCGCTGTGTCACACTGTGTCCCATGGTGTCCTGCTTTGTCCCCAGCTGTGTCCCCCGCTGAGTACCCTCGGTGTCCTGCTGTGTCCCGCTGTGTTCCGTGGTGTCCCGCTTTGTCCCCCGCTGTGTCCCTAGCTGAGTCCCCGCTGTGTCCCCGCTGTGTCCCCTCTGTGTCCCGCTGTGTCCTCGCTGTGTCCCCCGCTGTCTCCCGCTCTGTCCCCCGCGGTGTCTCACGCTTTATCCCGTCTGTATCCCACTCTGTCCCGCTGTGTCCCGCTGTGTCCACCACTGTGTCCCTTTGTGTCCCCAGCTGTTTAACCCGCTGTGTAACGCTGTGAATCCCGCTGTAACGAGGCTGTGTCCCGCTGGGTCCCGCTGTGTCCTTGCTCTGTTATTCGTGGTGTCCCGCTGTATCCCCCGCTGA
>NW_012296696.1:0-4613 GCF_000151885.1 Dipodomys ordii
CATCTTCTCTTTCGGCTTCTCCTGCTTCTGCATCTTGTACTTCTCCTGCTTCTCTTTCTGCTTCTCATTCCGCTTCTGCTTGTCCTTCTGCTTCTCCTCCTTCTCCTTCTCCTTCTTCTGCTTCTCCTTCAGCTTCTGCTTCTTCTGCTTCTCCTGCTTCTCCTTCTGCATCTCCTTCTGCTTGTGCTTGTCCTTATGCTTCTTCTTCTGCCTCTGCTTCTCGTTCTCCTTCTTTTGCTTCTCCTTTTGCTTGGGCTTCTTCTGCTTTTCCTGCTTCTCCTTCTGCTTCTGATTCTTCTGCTTCTCATGCTTCTCCTTCTGCATCTTCTTCTGCTTCTGCTTCTCCTTCTTCTGCTTCTCCTTCTGATTCTCCTTCTGCTTCTTCTTCTTCTGCTTTACCTGCTTCTCTTTCTGCTTCTCCTTCTGCTTCTCCTTCTGTTTCTCCTTCTCCTTCTTGTTCTTCTGCTTTTCCTTCTGCTTCTCCTTCTGCTTCTGCTACAACTGCTAGTGCTTCTACTTCTTCTGTTTTTTCTGCTTCTCCTTCTGCTTTTGATTCTCATTCTGCTTCTGCTTCTCCTTCTGTTTCTCATTCTGCTTCTCCAGATTCTGCTTCTGCTTCTCCTGCTTCTCCTTCTGCTTCAGGTTCTGCTTTTGCTTCTTCGGATTCTTATGCTTCTGCTTCTCCTGCTTCTGCTTCTTCTGCTTCCCCTCCTTGTCTTTCTGCTTCTCCTTCTGTTTCTGCTTCTCCTTCTGCTTCTGCTTCTTGTCCTTCTCCTGTATGTTCTGCTTATGCTTCTCCTGTTTCTGCATCTCCTGCTTCTCCTTCTGCTTATCTTTCTGCTTCTCCTTCTGTTTCTCCTTCTCCTTCTCGATCTTCTGATTTTCCTTCTGCTTCTCCTTCTGCTTCTGCATCTTCTGCTTCTTCTGCTACTGCCTCTGCTTCTTCTGTTTCTTCTGCTTCCCCTTCTGCTTCTCCTTCTGCTTTTGCTTCTCTTTCTGCTTCTGCTTCTCCTTCTGCTTCTCCAGATTCTGCTTCTTCTGCTTCTCCTGCTTCTCCTTCTGCTTCAGGTTCTGCTTCTGCTTCTTCGGCTTCTTCTGCTTCTGCTTCTCCTGCTGCTGCTTCTTCTGATTCTCCTGCTTCTCTTTCTGCTTTTCCTTCTGTTTCTGCTTCTCCTTCTGCTTCTTCTCCTTCCTATGTTTCTTCTGCTTCTGCTTCTCCTGCTTCTGCTTCTTCTGCTTCTCCTGCTTCTCCTTACTCTCCTTCTCTTTCTGCTTCTGCTTATCCTTCTGTTTCTCCTACTCCTAATCCTTCTCTTTCTCCTTCTCCTTCTTCTTCTTCTGCTTCTCCTGCTGCTTCTTCTTCTGCTTCTTCTGCTTTTTCTGTTTCTTCTTCTTCTGCTTCAGCTTCTGCTTCTTCTGCTTCTCCTTCTGCTTCTCCTTCTGCTTCTGCTCTTCTCCTTCTGCTTCTTCTGTTTCTGCTTCTCCTGCTTCTTCTTCTTCTGCTTCTCCTACTTCTCCTTCTGCTTCTCTGTCTCCTTCTCCTTCTCCTTCAATTTCTCCTTCTTGTGCTTCTCATTCTGCTTCTGCTTTTGCTTCTCCTGCTTCTGCTTCTTCTGTTTCTCCTTCTGCTTCTTCTTCTGCTTCTCTTTCTGCTTCTTATTCTGCTTCTGCTCCTCCTACTCCTAATCCTTCTCTTTCTCCTTCTTCTTCTCCTTTTCGTTCTGCTTCTGCTTCTTCTGCTTGTTCGGTTTCTTCTGCTTCTGCTTTTCCAGCTTCTGCTGCTTCTGCTTCTCCTTCTGCTTCAGGTTCTCCTTCTGCTTCTTCGACTTCTTCTGTTTCTTCTGCTTCTGCTTCACCTGCTACTGCTTCTTCTGCTTCTCTTTCTGCTTCTCCTTCTGCTTCTGCTTCTCCTTCTGCTCCTTCTCCTTCTTCTGTTTCTTCTTCTTCTTCTTCTGCTTCTCCCGCTTCTGCTTCTTCTGCTTCTCCTGCTTGTCCTTCTCCTTCTGCTTCTCCTTCTCCTTCTTCTGCTTCTCTTTCTGCTTCTGCTTCTTCTGATTCTCCAACTTCTCCTACTTCTTCTTCTATTTCTTCTTCTCTTTCTGCTTCTGCATTTCCTTCTGCTTCACCTTCTGCTGCTCCTTCTCCTTCTTCTGTTTCTCCCTCTGCTTCTGCTTCTTATGATTCTTCTTTTTTCTTCTGGTTCTGCTTCTCCTGCTTCTGCTTCTTATGTTTCTACTGCTTCTTCTTCTGCTTCTACTTCTCTTTCTGCTTCTGCTTCTCCTGCTTGTTTTTCTGCTTCTTTTGCTGCTTTTTCTACTTCTCCTTCTGCTTCTCTTTTTGCTTCTCCTTCTGCTTCTGCTTCTTCTGTTTCTCGTGCCTGAATTTCTGGTTCTACTTCTTCTGCTGCTTCTCCTTCTGCTTCTGCTTCTGCTTCTCCTGCTTCTGTTTCTGCTTCTTCTCTTTCGGCTTATCCTGCTTCTGCTTCTTGACCTCCTCCTGCTTCTCATTCTGCTTCCCCTTCTGCTTCTGCTTCTCCTCCTTCTCCTTTTCCTACTTCTGCTTCTCTTTCAGCTTCTGCTTCTTCTGCTTCTCCTGCTTCTCCTTCTGCATCTCCTTCTGCTTGTGCTTGTCCTTATGCTTCTTCTTCTGCCTCTGCTTCTCCTTCTCCTTCTTTTGCTTCACCTTTTGCTTCTGCTTCTTCTGCTTTTCCTGCTTCTCCTTCTGCTTCTGCTTCTTCTGCTTCTCCTTCTCCATCTTCTTCTGCTTCTGATTCTCCTTCTCCTTCTTCTGCTTCTCCTTCTGATTCTCCTTCTGCTTCTTCTTCTGCTTTACCTGCTTCTCTTTCTGCTTCTCCTTCTGCTTCTCCTTCTGTTTCTCCTTCTCCTTCTTGTTCTTCTGCTTTTCCTTCTGCTTTTCCTTCTGCTTCTGCTACAACTGCTACTGCTTCTACTTCTTCTGTTTCTTCTGCTTCTCCTTCTGCTTTTGATTCTCTTTCTGCTTCTGCTTCTCCTTCTGCTTCTCATTCTGCTTCTCCAGATTCTGATTCTTCTGCTTCTCCTTCTGCTTCAGGTTCTGCTTCTGCTTCTTCGGATTCTTATGCTTCTGCTTCTCTTGCTTCTGCTTCTTCTGCTTCCCCTCCTTCTCTTTCTGCTTCTCCTTCTGCTTCTGCTTCTTGTCCTTCTCCTGTTTCTTCTGTTTGTTCTTCTCCTGTTTCTGCATTTCCTGCTTCTCCTTCTCCTGCTCTTTCTTTTTCTCCTGCCGCTTTTCCTTCTACTGCTCCTTCTTCTGCTTCTCTTTCTGCTTCTACTCCTGTTTCTCCTTCTCCTTATCCTCTAGTTCTTCTGCTTTTCCTTCTGCTACTCCTTCTGCTTCTGAATCTTCTGTTTCTTCTGATACTGCCTCTGCTTCTTCTGTTTCTTCTGCTTCTCCTTCTGCTTTTGCTTCTCTTTCTGCTTCTGCTTCTCCTTCTGCTTCTCCAGATTCTGCTTCTTCTGCTTCTCCTTCTGCTTCAGGTTCTGCTTTTGCTTTTTCGGCTTCTTCTGCTTCTGCTTCTTCTGCTGCTGCTTCTTCTGCTTCTCCTGCTTCTCTTTCTGCTTTTCCTTCTGTTTCTGCTTCTCCTTCTGCTTCTTCCCCTTCTTCTGTTACTTCTGCTTCGGCTTCTGCAGCTTCTGCTTCTCCTGCTTCTCGTTCTGCTTCTCTTTCTGCTTCTCTTTCTCCTTCTCCTTGTCCTTCTCCTTCTTCTGCTTCTTCTTCTGCTTCTGCTTCTCCTTCTGCTTCTGCTTCTGCTTCAATTTCTCCTTCTGCTTCTCATTCTGCTTCTGCGCCTTCTGTTTCTTCTGCTTCTCCTGCTTCTTCTTCTCCTGCTACTCCTACTTCTCGTGCTGCTTCTCCTTCTGCGTCTCTTTCTGGTTCTGCTTATCCTTTTGCTTCTCCTACTCCTAATCCTTCTCTTTCACCTTCTCCTTCTTCTTCTTCTGCTTCTCCTGGTGCTTCTGCTTCTGCTTATTCTACTATTTCTCTTTCTTCTGCTTCTGCTTCAGATTCTGCTTCTTCTGTTTCTCCTTCTGCTTCAGATTCTGCTTCTGCTTCTTCGGCTTCTCCTGTTTCTTCTGCTTCTGCTTCTCCTGCTTCTTCAGCTTCTCTTGCTTCTCTTTCTGCTTCTCCTTCTGCTTCTGCTTTTCCATCTGCTTCTGCTTCAGCTCTTCTCCTTCTAGTGTTTCTTATGCTTCTGTATCTTCTTCTTCTTCTTCTTCATCTTCTTCTTCTTCTTCTTCTTCTTCTTCTTCTTCATCATCTTCTACAACTTCATCATCTTCTTCTGTTTCATCTGATACTAACATCTGCTTTATCCTTCCTTCTACTTCTCTTTCTGGTTTCTACTTTCTGCTTCCTTCTGAATCTCCCTGCTTTCTCCCTATGATACCACTTCAAGTTTACAAATAATATATAAAGATTTAGGATAATACATAACGGATGCACCCTTTCCCTTACTCCCTTCATTCCAGTTTCACCCAAAGGATTTCGGTTTCTGACGATATTTAGACAATAATCCTAATATCATACAGATCCCCCACAGGAACAAAAGGGGATACCCCCCATAAGCCCTCCACCCT
>NW_012296697.1:0-4613 GCF_000151885.1 Dipodomys ordii
ATCACTTTTTCCCCCGCTGTTTCCCCCGCTGAGTCTCCTTTGTGTCCCCATTGTGTCCCGCTGTGTCCCGCTGTGTCCTAGCTGTGTCCCCCGCTGTGTCCCCCTGTATCCCCGCTGTGTCCCAATCTGTGTCCCGCTGTGTCTCACTGTGTCCTCGCTGTGTCCCCCGCTGTGCCCCATTGTGTCCCCAGCTGTGTACCCCGCTCTGTCCCACTGTGTCCCCGTTGTAATGACGCTGTGTCCCGCTGGGTCCCGCTGTGTCCTCGCTGTGTCCCGCTGTGTACCCCTCTGTGTCCGCCGCTGTGTCCCGCTGTGTCCCGATGTGTACTGCTGTGTCCCCCGCTGAGTCCCGCTGTGTCCCCGCTGTGTCCAAATGTGTACTTACTGTGTCCCCCGCTGTGTCCCGCTGTGTCCCCACTGTGTCCCCCGCTGTGTCCTGCTGTGTCCTCAATGTGTCCCCCGCTGTGTCCCGTTGTGTCCCCAGCTGTGTACCCCGCTGTGTCCCACTGTGTCCTCGCTGTATCGACGCTGTGTCCCGCTGTGTCCCGCTGTGTCCTCGCTGTGTTCCCCGCTGTGTCCCGCTGTGTCCCCCGCTGTTTCCCCGCTGTGTCCCTCTATGTACCCCGCTGTGTATAGCTTTGTCTCTGATGTGTCTCGCTGTGTCTCACGCTCTGTCCCCCGCTGTGTCCCGCTGTGTCCTCCACTCTGTCCCGCTGTGTTCCGCTGTGTCCCCGCAGGGTCACCGCTGTTTCGCGCTGTGTCCCGCTGTGTCAGTGGTGTCCCGCTTTGTCCCCCGCTGTGTCCCCAGCTGAGTCCCCGCTGTGTCCCCGCTGTGTCCCTCTGTGTCCTCGCTTTGTCCCCCGCTGTCTCCCGCTCTGTCCCCCGCTGTGTCTCACGCTTTATCCCGTCTGTGTCCCACTCTGTCCTGCTGTGTCCCGCTGTGTCCACCACTGTGTCCCTTTGTGTCCCCAGCTGTGTAACCCGCTGTGTAACGCTGTGAATCCCGCTGTATCAAGGCTGTGTCCCGCTGGGTCCCGCTGTGTCCTTGCTCTGTTATTCGTGGTGTCCCCCTCTGTCCCCCACTGTGTCCCCTGCTCTGTCCTACTGTGTCCCCCGCTGTGTCCCGTTTTGTCCCGCTGTGTCCCCCGCTGTGTCCCTGCTGTGTCCCTGCTGTGTCCCAGCTGTGTCACACTGTGTCCTGCTGTGTCCCGTTGTGTCCCGCTGTAACTCACGCTTTATCCCTTCCGTGTCCCGCTCTGTCCCGCTGTGTCCCGCTGTGCCCACACTGTGTCCCGTTGTGTCCACAACTGTGTATCCCGCTGTGACCCCGCTGAGTCCCCGCTGTGTCCCCGCTGTGTCCCCCGCTGTCTCCCACTCTGTCCCCCGCTGTGTCTCACGCTTTGTCCCCGCTGTGTCCCACTGTGTCCCGCTGTGTCCCGCTGTGCCCACACTGTGTCCCGTTGTGTCCACAGCTGTGTACCACGCTGTGTAACGCTGTGTCCCCGCTGTAGCTACGCTGTTCCTCGCTGTGTCCCGCTGTGTCCCCCGCTGTGTCCCCCGCTGTGTCCTCGCTGTGTCCCCAGCTGTGTCCCACTTTGTCCTAGCTGGGTCCCCCGCTGGGTCCCGCTGTGTCCCCCGCTGTGTCCCACTGTGTTCCGCTGTGTCCCGCTCTGTCCCTTCTGTGTCCCCCTGTGTCCCCCTGTGTGCGCGCTGTGTCCCGCTATGTACTCCGTTGTGTCCAGCTGTTTCACCGCTGTGTCCCCCGCTTTGTCCCGCTGTGTCCCGCTGTGTCCTCGGTGCCTCCCCCGCTGTGTCCCGCTGTGTCCCCCGCTGTGTCCCGCTGTGTCCCGCTGTGTCCCGCTCTGTCCCTGCTGTGTCCCGCTGTGCCCTGCTGTGTCGTCGCTGTGTCCCCCGCTGTCTCCTGCTCTATCCCTCGCTGTGTCTCACGATTTGTCCTTGCTTTGTCCCACTGTGTCCCGCTGTGTCCCGCTGTGTCCCCACTGTGTCCCGTGGTGCCCACAGCTGTGTAACACGCTGTGTAATGCTGTGTACCCTCTGTATCGACGCTGTGTCCCGTGGGTCCAGCTGTGTCCTCACTGTGTTCCCCGCTGTGTCCCGCTGTGTAACCCTCTGTGTCCCCTGCTGTGTCCCGCATTGTCCCGCTGTGTACTGCTGTGTCGCCTGCTGAGTCCCGCTGTGTCCCCGCTGTGTCCCAATGTGTCCTCTCTGTGTCCCCCGGTATGTCCCACTGTATCCCAACTGTGTCCCCCGCTGTGTCCTGCTGTGTCCTGCTGTCTCCCCCTCTGTGTCCCCTGCTGTGTCCCTCTGTGTCCCCCGCTTGGTCACCGCTGTGTCCCGTTGTGTCCTCGCTGTGTCCCCCTCTGTCTCCCGCTCTGTCCCCCGCTGTGTCTCACGCTTTCTCCCCGCTGTGTCCAACTGTGTCCCGCTGTGTCCCGCTGTGCCCCCACTGTGTCCCGTTGTGTCCACAGCTGTGTAACACGCTGTGTAACGCTGTGTCCCCGCTGTATCGACGCTGTGTCCCGCTGGGTCCCGCTGTGTCCTCGCAGTGTTCCCCGCTATGTCCCGCTGTGTCCCCCGCTGTGTCCCCCTCTGTGTCCTCTCTGTGTCCCCCAATATATCCCGCTGTGTCCTCGATGGGTCCCCCGCTGTGTCCCGCTGTGTCACAATGTGTCCCATGGTGTCCTGCTGTGTCTTTGCTGTGTCCCCCGCTGTCCCCCACTTTGTCCCTAGCTGTGTCCCGCTGTGTCCCGCTGTTTCCTCGCTGTGTCCCCCGCTGTGTCCCGCTGTGTCCTTGCTGTGTCCCCCCTTGTGTTTCGCTGTTTCCTCGCTGTGTCCCCCCTGTGTGCCGTTGTGTCCCCAGCTGTGTACCCCGTTGTGTCCCGCTGTGGCCCCGCTGTATCAACGCTGTGTCCCGCTGTGTCCTCGCTGTGTACCGCTCTGTACCCCTCTGTGTCCCCCGCTGTGTCCCTCTGTGTCCCGCTGTGTACTGCTGTGTCCCCCACTGAGTCCCGCTGTGTCCACCCTGTGTCCCACGCTTTGTCTCTCTTTGTCCCGCTGTGTCCTCGCTGTGTTCCCCGCTGTGTCCCGCTGTGTCCCCCACTGTGTCCCCCGCTGTGTCCCACTGTGTCCCGCTGTGTCCCCCGCTGTGTCCAGCTGTGTCCCATTGTGTCCCGCTCTGTCCCTTCTGTGTCCTCGCTGTGTACTCCTTTGTGTCAGGCTGTGTCAACACTGCGTCTCGCTGTGTCCCCTCTCTGTCTCCGCTGTCCCCCGCTGTGTCCCCCGCTGTGTCCCGCTGTGTCCTGCTGTGTCCCCCGCTTTGTCCCGCTGTGTCCCCGCAGTGTCCCCACTGTGTTCCGCTGTGTCCCGCTGTGTCCCCTGCTTTGTCCAGCTGTGTCCTTGCAGTGTCCCCGCTGTGTCCTGTTGTGTCCTCGCTGTGTCCCCCACTGTGTCCCGTTGTTTCCACAGGAGTGTACCCCACTGTGTCATGCTGTGTCCCCGCTGAATCGACGCTGTGTCCTGCTGTGTCCTTCCTGTGTTCCCCGCTGTGTCCCGCTGTGTCCCCGCTGTGTGCCCGCTGTGTCCCGCTGTGTACTACGTTGTGTCCAGCTGTGTCACCGCTGTGTCCTCGCTGTGTCCCCGCTGTGTCTCACTGTGTCCTCACTGTGTCCCCCTCTGTGTCCCGCTGTGTCCCCCGCTATATGTCCCGCTATGTCCCGCTGTGTCCCGCTCTGTCCCCGCTTGGTGCCCGCTGTGTCCCGCTGTGTACTCCCTTGTGTCCAGCTGTGTCACCACTGTGTCCCGCTGTGTCCTCTCTTTGTCTCCACTGTCCCCCGCTGTGTCCCCCGCTGTGTCCCGCTGTGTCCCGCTGTGTTCCCCGCTTTGTCCCGCTGTGTCGACGCAATGTTCCCTCTGTGTCCTGCTGTGTCACACTGTGTCCCATGGTGTCCCGCTTTTTCCCCCGCTGTTTCCCCCGCTGAGTCCCCTTTGTGTCCCCATTGTGTCCCGCTGTGTCCCGCTGTGTCCTAGCTGTGTCCCCCGCTGTGTCCCCCTGCATCCCCGCTGTGTCCCAATCTGTGTCCCGCTGTGTCCCGCTGTGTACCCCGCTGTGTCCCGCTATGTTCCCGCAGTGTCCCCGCTGTGTCCTGCTGTGTCCCACTGTGTCCTCGCTGTGTCCCCCGCTGTGTCCCGTTGTGTCCCCAGCTGTGTACCCCGCTGTGTACCGCTGTGTCCCCGCTGTTTCGATGCTGTGTCTTGCTGTGTCCCACTGTGTCCTCGCTGTGTCCCCCACTGTGTTCTGCTGTGTCACCCGCTGTGTCCCGCTGTTTCCCCGAAGGGTCACCGCTGTTTCGCGCTGTGTCCCGCTGTGTTCCATGGTGTCCCGCTTTGTCCCCCGCTGTGTCCCCAGCTGAGTCCCCGCTGTGTCCCGCTGTGTCCCGCTGTGTCCTCGCTGTGTCCCCCGCTGTCTCCCGCTCTGTCCCCCGCTGTGTCTCACGCTTTATCCCGTCTGTGTCCCACTCTGTCCCGCTGTGTCCCGCTGTGTCCACCACTGTGTCCCTTTGTGTCCCCAGCTGTGTAACCCGCTGTGTAACGCT
>NW_012296698.1:0-4612 GCF_000151885.1 Dipodomys ordii
TCCCCTCCCTTATCCTTATGACTAATCCTTCAGAATCAGATTCTCCATTCGGCTTCGACTTCTAGTCCTTATCCATTTTCTTCATATTCGGCTTCTCCAGATTCTACATCTCCTGCTTCTCCGATGCAGCTCTATATGCTTCTCCTTACTGCTTTTCCTTCTCCAGCTCCATCATCTGCTTCTCTTTTCTGCTTCTCCCTTCTGATTCTCCTTCTACTTCTCATTCTCGGTATTATACTTTTCCTTCTGCTTCTCCAGTCAAGCATCAGCATCTTCAGCTTCTTCTGCTACTGCCTCTGCTTCTTCTGTTTAGTCTGCTTCTCCAGCTTTTGCTTCTCTTTCTTCTTCTGTTTCGCCTTCTGCTTCTCCTGATTCTGCTTACTCCTTCTTCTTCATCTTCTGCTTCTACTGCTTCTACTTATGCTTCTCCTTCTCCTTCTCCTTCTCCTTCTTCTTCTTCTTCTTCTTCTTCTCCTTCTCCTTCTCCTTCTTCTTCTTCTTCTTCTTCTTCTTCTTCTTCTTCTTCTTCTTCTTCTTCTTCTTCTTCTTCTTCTTCTTCTTCTTCTTCTTCTTCTCTTTCTTCTGCTTCTGCTTTTCCTGCTTCTTCTGCTTCCACTGCTTCTCTTTCTGCTTCTCATTCTTCTTCTGCTTCTCCTTCTGCTTCTCCTATTGCTTCTGCTGCTCTTCCTTCTCCTTCTCCTACTTCTATTTCTTCTTCTGCTTCTCCTGCTTCTCCTTCTGCATCTCCTTCTGCTTGTGCTTGTCCTTATGCTTCTTCTTCTGCTTCTGCTTCTCCTTCGCTTCTCCTTCTGCTTCAGATTGTGCTTCTTCTGTTTCTCCTTGTGCTTCAGATTCTGCTTCTGCTTCTTCGGCTTCTCCTGTTTCTTCTGCTTCTGCTTCTCTTGCTTCTGCTTCTTCTGCTTCCCCTCCTTCTCTTTTTGCTTCTCCTTTTGTTTCTGCTTCTCCTTCTGCTTCTGCTTCTTGTCCTTCTCCTGTTTCTTCTGCTTCTGCTTCTCCTGTTTCTGCATCTCCTGCTCCTCCTTCTGCTGCTCTTTCTGCTTCTCCTGCTGCTTCTCCTTCTCCTTCTACTTCTTCTGCTTCTCCTTCTGCTTCTGCTTCTGCTTCAATTTCTCCTTCTGCTTCTTTTTCTGCTTCTGCGTCCTCTGTTTCTTCTGCTTCTCCTGCTTCTGCTTCTCCTGCTTCTCCTCCTTCTCGTGCTGCTTCTCCATCTGCGTCTCTTTCTGCTTCTGCTTATCCTTTTGCTTCTCCTACTCCTATCCTTCTCTATAGCCTTCTGCTTCTGCTTATTCTACTCTTTCTGTTTCTTCTGCTTCTGCTTCAGATTGTGCTTCTTCTGTTTCTCCTTCTGCTTCAGATTCTGCTTCTGCTTCTTCGGCTTCTCCTGTTTCTTCTGCTTATGCTTCTCCTGCTTCTTCTGCTTCTCCTGCTTCTCTTTCTCCTTCTCCTTCTGCTTCTGCTTCTCCTTCTTCTTCTGCTTCTGCTCTTCTCCTTCTTCTGTTTCTATTGCTTCTGATTCTTCTGCTTCTTCTTCTTCTGTTTCTTGTGATTCTACTTCTGCTTCTCCTTCTTCTCCTTCTCTTTCTGCTTCTACTTCTGCTTCTTATGATTTTCCTGCTTCTCCTTCTTGTTCTCCTTCTGTTTCTGCTTCTCTTTCTGCTTCTGATTCTCCTTCTGCTGCTCCTTCTCCTTCTCCTTTTTCTGCCTCCCCCACTGCTTCTACTCCTGCTTCTTTTGTTCATTTTTTTCTTCTGCTTCTGCTTCTCCTGCTTCTGCTTCTTCTGCTTCTACTGCTACTCCTAATGCTTCTTCTTCTTCTTCTTCTTCTTCTTCTTCTTCTTCTTCTTCTTCTTCTTCTTCTTCTTCTTCTTCTTCTTCTTCTTCTTCTTCTTCTTCTTCTCTTTCTGCTTTTCCTGCTTCTTCTGGTTCTACTGCTTCTCTTTCTGCTCTCTTTCTGCTACTCATTCTGCTTCTGCTTCTCCTATTGCTTCTGCTGCTCTTTCTTCTCTTTCTCCTACTTCTACTTCTTCTTCTGCTTCTGCTTCTTCTGGTCTCCTGCTTCTCCTTCTGCATCTCCTTCTGCTTGTGCTTGTCCTTATGCTTATTCTTCTGTTTCTGCTTCTCCTTCTGCTTCTTCTGCTTCTCCTGATTCTCCTTCTGCTTCTGCTTCTGTTTCTCCTTTTTGTTCTCGTTCTTCTGCTTTTCCTTCTGCTTCTCCTTCTGCTTCTGCTGCAACTGCTACTGCTTCTTCTGTTTCTTCTGCTTCTCCTTCTGCTTTTGATTCTCCTTCCGCTTCTGCTTCTCCTTCAGCTTCTCATTCTGCTTCTCCAGATTCTGCTTCTTCTGCTTCTCCTGCTTCTCCTTCTGCTTCAGGTTCTGCTTCTGCTTCTTCGGATTCTTATGCTTCTGCCTCTCCTGCTTCTCCTTCTTCTGCTTCCCCTCCTTCTCTTTCTGCTTCTCCTTCTGTTTCTGCTTCTCCTTCTGCTTCTGCTTCTTCTCCTTCTTCTGTTTCTTCTGCTTCTGCTTCTCCTGCTTCTGCTTCTCCTACTTCACGTTCTGCTTCTCTTTCTGCTTCTCCTTCTCCTTCTTCTGCTTCTCCTTCTGCTTCTGATTCTCCTTCTGATTCTGCTTCAATTTCTCCTTCTGCTTCTCATTCTGCTTCTGCGTCTTCCGTTTCTTCTGCTTCTCCTGCTTCTGCTTCTCCTGCTTCTCCTACTTCTCGTGCTGCTTCTCCTTCTGCGTCTCTTTCTGCTTCTCCTTATCCTTTTGCTTCTCCTACTCCTAATCCTTCTCTTTCGCCTTCTCCGTCTTCATCATCTGCTTCTCCTGCTGCTTCTGCTTCTGCTTATTCTACTATTTATGTTTCTTCTGCATCGGCTTCAGATTGTGCTTCTTCTGTTTCTCCTTCTGCTTCAGATTCTGCTTCTGCTTCTTCGGCTTCTTCTGTTTCTTCTGCTTCTGCTTCTCCTGCTTCTTCTGCTTCTCCTGCTTCTCTTTCTGCTTCTTCTTCTGCTTCTGCTTCTTCTTCTGCTTTTGCTTCTGCTCTTCTCCTTCTTCTGTTTCTTTTGCTTCTGTTTCTTCTGCTTCTTCTTCTTCTGTTTCTTCTGATTCTACTTCTGCTTCTCCTTCTTCTCCTTCTCTTTCTGCCTCTACTTCTGCTTCTTGTGATTCTCCTGCTTCTCCTTTTGTTGTCCTTCTGTTTCTGCTTCTCTTTCTGCTTCTGCTTCTCCTTCTGCTGCTCCTTCTCCTTCTGCTTCTGCTTCTCCCAGTGCTTCTGCTTCTGCTTTTTTGCTTATTCTTTTTCTTCTGCTTCTGCTTCTTCTGCTTCTGCTTCTTCTGCTTCTACTGCTTCTCATTATGCTTCTCCTTATGCTTCTCCTTATGCTTCTTCTTCTTCTTCTTCTTCTTCTTCTTCTTCTTCTTCTTCTTCTTCTTCTTCTTCTTCTTCTTCTGTTCTTCTTCTTCTTCTTCTTCTTCTTCTTCTTCTTCTTCTTCTTCTTCTTCTTCTTCTTCTTCTTCTTCTTCTCTTTCTTTGCTTCTGCTTTTCCTGCTTCTTCTGGTTCTACTGCTTCTCTTTCTGCTACTCATTGTGCTTCTCCTTCTGCTTCTGCTTCTCCTATTGCTTCTGCTGCTCTTCCTTCTCTTTGTCCTACTTCTACTTCTTCTTCTGCTTCTGCTTCTTCTGCTTCTCCTGCTTCTCCTTCTGCATCTCCTTCTGCTTGTGCTTGTCCTTATGCTTATTCTTCTGTTTCGGCTTCTCCTTCTGCTTCTTCTGCTTCTCCTTCTGATTCTCCTTCTGCTTCTGCTTCTGTTTCTCCTTCTTTTTCTCGTTCTTCTGCTTTTGCTTCTGCTTCTCCTTCAGCTTCTGCTGCAACTGCTACTGCTTCTCTGTTTCTTCTGCTTCTCCTTCTGCTTTTGATTCTCTTTCCGCTTCTGTTTCTCCTTCAACTTCTCATTTTGCTTCTCCAGATTCTGCTTCTTCTGCTTCTCCTGCTTCTCCTTCTGCTTCAGTTTCTGCTTCTGCTTCTTCGGATTCTTATGCTTCTGCCTCTCCTGCTTCTGCTTCTTCTGCTTCCCCTCCTTCTCTTTCTGCTTCTCCTTCTGTTTCTGCTTCTCCTTCTGCTTCTGCTTCTTCTCCTTCTTCTGTTTCTTCTGCTTCTGCTTCTCCTGCTTCTGATTCTCCTGCTTCTCGTTCTGCTTCTCTTTCTGCTTCTCTTTCTCCTTCTTCTGCTTCTCCTTCTGCTTGTCCTTCTGCTTCTGCTTCTGCTTCAATTTCTCCTTCTGCTTCTCATTCTGCTTCTGCGTCTTCTGTTTCTTCTGCTTCTCCTGCTTCTGCTTCTCCTGGTTCTCCTACTTCTCGTGCTGCTTCTCCTTCTGCGTCTCTTTCTGCTTCTGCTTATCCTTTTGCTTCTCCTACTCCTAATCCTTCTCTTTCGCCTTCTCCGTCTTCTTCTTCTGCTTCTCCTGCTGCTTCTGCTTCTACTTATTCTACTATTTCTGTTTCTTCTGCTTCGGCTTCAGATTATGCTTCTTCTGTTTCTCCTGCTTCAGATTCTGCTTCTGCTTCTTCAGATTCTCCTGTTTCTTCTGATTC
>NW_012296699.1:0-4612 GCF_000151885.1 Dipodomys ordii
GCGGGGACACAGAGGGACACAGCGGGACACAGCGGGGACGGAGCGGGACACAGCAGGGGACCCAGCGAGGACAAAGCGGGACACAGCGGGGGACACAGCGAGGACACAGCGAAGGACACAGCGGGGGACACAGCGGGACACAGCGGGGAACAAAGCGAGGACACAGCTGGACCCAGCGGGACACAGCGTCAATACAGCGGGGACACAGAGTTACACAGCGTGGTACACAGCTGTGGACACAACGGGACACAGTGGGGGCATAGCGAGACACAGCAAGTCACAGTGGGACACAGCGGGGACAAAGCGTGAGACACAGCGGTGGACAGAGCTGGAGACAGCGGGGGACACAGCGAGGACACAGCGGGACACAGCGGTGACACAGCAGGGACTCAGCGGGGGACACAGCGGGGGACACAGCGGGACACCACGGAACACAGGGGGACATAACGGGAAACAGATGTGACCCTGTGGGGACACAGCGGGACACAGTGTGGGACACAGCGGGACACAGCTGTACACAGCTGGAGACACAGCGGTACACAGTGGGGGACATAGCGTGGGACACAGCGAGACACAGCGGGGACAAAGCGGGACACAGCGGGAGACACAGCGGGACACAGCAGGGTACAGAGCGGGACTCAGCGGGGGACACAGCGGGATATAGCGGGAAACAGCGGGACACATCGGGACACAGCGGGGGATACAGCAGGACACAGCGGGGGACAGAGCGACGACACAGCGGGACACAGCGGGGACACAGGGGGACTCAGCAGGGTCACAGCGGGACACAGCAGTACACAGCGGGACACAGCGGGACACAGCGGGGACACAGCAGGGACACAGCAGGGACAAAGTGGTGGACACAGCGGGACACAACGGGACACAGTGGGGGACACAGCAGGACACAGCGGGGGACACAGCGGGGGACAGAGCGGGTCACAACGGTGAAAACAGCGAGGACCCAGCGGGACCAAACGGGACACAGCATCAATACAGCGGGGACACAGAGTTACACAGCGTGGTACACAACTGTGGACACAACGGGACACAGTGGGGGCATAGCGAGACACAGCAAGTCACAGTGGGACACAGCGGGGACAAAGCGTGAGACACAGCGGTGGACAGAGCTGGAGACAGCGGGGGACACAGCGAGGACACAGCGGGACACAGCGGTGACACAGCAGGGACTCAGCGGGGGACACAGCGGGGGACACAGCGGGACACCACGGAACACAGGGGGACATAACGGGAAACAGATGTGACCCTGCGGGGACACAGCGGGACACAGTGGGGGACACAGCGGGACACAGCTGTACACAGCTGGAGACACAGCGGTACACAGTGGGGGACATAGCGTGGGACACCGCGAGACACAGCGGGGACAAAGCTGGACACAGCGGGGTACACAGAGGGACACAGCGGGGGACACAGCAGTACACAGCAGGACAAAGCGGGACACAGCGGGGACACAGCAGAGACACAGCGGGGGACACAGCAGGACAGAGTGCGGTACACAGCTGGGGACACAGCGAGGACACAGCGGGACACAGCGGGGACGGAGCATGACAGAGCATGACACAGCGAGAACACAGCGGAACTCAGCGGGAGACACAGCGGGGGACAGCAGGGGACAGAGAGGGGACACAGCGGGAGACACTAAGGGGGACAGCAGGGGACATAGAGGGGACACAGCGGGACACAGCGGGAACACAGCTGGACACAGCAGGGTACACAGCGGGACACAAGGGGCACACAGTGGGGACACAGCTGGACACAACGAAGTACACAGCGGGACACAGCGGGCACACAGCGGGGACACAGCGGGACACAGCGGGGAACACAGGAAGGACACAGCAGGACACAGCGTCGATACAGTGGGGACACAGCGCGACACAGCGGGGTACACACCTGTGGACACAACGGGACACAGTGGGGGACACAGCGAGGACACAACAGGACACAGCGGGGACACTGTAAGGACACAGCTGGACAAAGCGGGGGACACAGCGGGACACAGCGGGACACAGTGGGGACACTGCGGGGACACAGCGGGACAAAGTGGGGGACACAGCGGGACACAGCGGGACACAGCGGGGGACACAGCGGGGGACAGTGGAGACAGAGAGGGGACACAGCGAGACGCAGCGTTGACACAGCCTGACACAAAGGAGTACACAGCGAGGACACAGAAGGGACAGAGCGGGACACAATGGGACACAGCGGGACACAGCGGGGGACACAGCGGGACACAGCTGGACACAACAGAGTACACAGCGGGACACAGCGGGCCCAAAGCGGGGGACACAGCGGGACACAGCGGGGGACACAGTGGGGGACACAGCGGGACACAGCGGGGAACACAGTGAGGACACAGCGGGACAAAGAGAGACAAAGCGGGGGACACAGGGTGGACACAACGGGACACAGTGGTGGACACAGCAGTACACAGCGGGACACAGCGGGACACAGCGGGGGACACAGAGGGGTACAGAGAGGTACACAGCGAGGACAAAGCGGGACACAGCGGGACACAGCGTTGATACAGCGGGGACACAGCGGGACACAACGGGGTACACAGCGGTGACACAGCTGGACACAACGGAGTACACAGCGGGACACAGCGGGCACAAAGCGGGGACAGAGCGGGACATAGCTGGACACAGCGGGACATAGCGGGGGACACAGCGGGACACAGAAGGGGACACAGTGAGGACACAGTGGGACACAGCGGGGGACACAGCGGGGGACACAGCGGGACAAAGCGAGGAACAGCGTAGATACAGCGGGGATACAGCGTTACACAGCGTGGTACACAGCTGTGGACACAACAGGACACAGTGTGGGCACAGCGGGACACAGCGGGACACAGTGGGACACAGCGGGTACAAAGCGTGAGACACAGCGGGGGACAGAGTGGGAGACAGCAGGGGACATAGCGGGGACTCAGCGGGGTCACAGCGGGATACAGCGGGACACAGAGTGACACAGCGGGACACAGCAGAGGACACAGCGGGACACAGCGGAGGACAGAGCGACGACACAACAGGACACAGCGGGGACACAGGGGGAGTCAGCAGAGTTACAGCGGGACACAACGGGACACAGCAGGACACAGCGTGACACAGCTGGGACACAGCAGGGACACAGGAGGGACACAGTGGGGGACACAGCGGGACAAAACGGGACACAGCGGGGGACACAGTAGGACAGAGCAGAGGACACAGTGGGGGACAGAGGGGGACACCACGAATAGCAGAACAAGGACACAGCGGGACCCAGCGGGACACAGCCTTGATACAGCGGGATTCACAGCATTACACAGTGGGTTACACAGCTGGGGACACAAAGGGACACAGTGGTGGACACAGCGGGACACAGCGGGACAGAATGGGACACAGACGGGATAAAGCGTGAGACACAGCGGGGGACAGAGCGGGAGACAGCGGGGGACACAGCGAGGACACAGAGGGACACAGCGGGGACACAGCGGGGACTCAGCTGGGGACACAGCGGGGGACAAAGCGGGACAACACTGACACAGCGGGACACAGCGCAAAAAGCGGTGACCCTGCGGGGACACAGCGGGACACAGCGGGACAGAGTGGGGGACACAGCGGGACACAGCGGGGGACAGAGCGTGAGACACAGCGAGACACATCAGAGACAAAGCTATACACAGCGGGGTACATAGAGAGACACAGCGGGGAAACAGCGGGACACAGCGGGGAACACAGCGAGGACACAGTGGGACACAGTGGGACACAGCGTCGATACAGCGAGGACACAGTGGGACACAGCGGGGTACACAGCTGGGGACACAACGGGACACAGTGGGGGACACATTGAGGACACAGCAGGACACAGCGGGGGACACAGGGGGGACACAGCGGGACACAGCGGGGGACACAGCGAGTACACATTTGGACACAGCGGGGACACAGCGGGACTCAGCGGGGGACACAGCAGTACACATCGGGACACAGCGGGACACAGCGGCGGACACAGAGGGGTACACAGCGGGACACAGCGAGGACACAGCGGGACACAGCGGGACACAGCGTCATTACAACGGGGACACAGCGGGACAGAGCGGGGTACACAGCTGGGGACACAACGGGACACAGCGGGGGACACAGCGAGGACACAGTGGCACACAGCGGGACACAGCGGGGACATTGCGGGAACATAGCGGGACACAGCGGGGTACACAGCGGGACACAGCAGGACACAGCTTGTGTCCCAGCGGGGACACAGCGGGACACAGCGGGGGACACAGCTAGGACACAGCGGGACACAGCGGGACACAGTGGGGACACAAAGGGGACTCAGAGGGGGAAACAGCGGGGAAAAAAGCGGGACACCTTGGGACACAGTGTGACACAGCAGGACACAGAGGGAACACTGCGTCGACACAGCAGGACAAAGCGGGGGACACAGCGGGACACAGCGGGACACAGCGGGGGACACAGCGGGGGACAGTGGAGACAAAGATAGGACACAGCGGGACACAGCGGTGACACAGCTGGACACAACGGAGTACACAGCGGGACACAGGGGCACAAAGCGGGGACAGAGCGGGACACAGCTGGACACAGCGGGACATATAGCTTGA
>NW_012296700.1:0-4611 GCF_000151885.1 Dipodomys ordii
CCTTCTATTTCTGCTTCTCTTTCTGCTTCTGCATCTCCTTCTGCATCACCTTCTGCTGCTCCTTCTCCTTCTTCTGTTTCTCCCTCTGCTTCTGCTTCTTATGCTTCTTCTTTTTCCTCTGGTTCTGCTTCTCCTGCTTCTGCTTCTTATGCTTCTACTGCTTCTTCTTCTTCTTCTTCTTCTGCTTCTTCTGCTTCTACTTCTCTTCCTGCTTCTGCTTCTCCTGCTTGTTTTTCTGCTTCTTCTGCTGTTTTTTCTACTTCCCCTTCTGCTTCTCTTTTTGCTTCTCCTTCTGCTTCTGCTTCTTCTGTTTCTCGTGCCTGAATTTCTGGTTCTACTTCTTCTGCTGCTTCTCCTTCTGCTTCTGCTTCTCCTTCTGCTTCTGTTTCTGCTTCTTCTCTTTCGGCTTCTCCTGCTTCTGCTTCTTGTCCTCCTCCTGCTTCTCTTTCTGCTTCTCATTCTGCTTCTGCTTCTCCTTCTGCTTCTGCTTCTCCTCCTTCTCCTTCTCCTACTTCTGCTTCTCCTTCAGCTTCTGCTTCTTCTGCTTCTCCTGCTTCTCCTTCTGCATCTCCTTCTGCTTGTGCTTGTCCTTATGCTTCTTCTTCTGCCTCTGTTTCTCCTTCTCCTTCTTTTGCTTCTCCTTTTGCTTCTGCTTCTTCTGCTTTTCCTGCTTCTCCGTCTGATTCTGCTTCTTTTGCCCTTCCTGATTCTCCTTCTGCTTCTCCTTCTTCTTCTCCTTCTGTTTCTCTTTCTCCTTCCTGTTTTTCTGCTTTTCCTTCTGCTTCTGCTACACCATCTGTTTCTTCTGCTTCTCCTTCTCCTTTTGATTCTCTTTCTGCTTCTGCTTCTCCTTCTGCTTCTCCAGATTCTGCTTCTTCTGCTTCTCTTGCTTCTCCTTCTGCTTCAGGTTCTGCTTCTGCTTCTTCGGATTCTTATGCATCTGCTTCTCCTGCTTCTGCTTCTTCTGCTTCCCCTCCTTCTCTTTCTGCTTCTCCTTCTGTTTCTGCTTCTCCTTCTGCTTCTTGTCTTTCTCCTGTTTCTTCTGCTTCTGCTTCTCCTGTTTCTGCATCTCCTGCTTCTCCTTCTGCTGCTCTTTCTGCTTCTCCTGCTGCTTTTCCTTCTCCTGCTCCTTCTTCTGCTTCTCTTTCTGCTTCTCCTTCTGTTTCTCCTTCTCCTTCTCCTTCTCGTTCTTCTGCTTTTCCTTCTGCTTCTCCTTCTGCTTCTCCAGATTCTGCTTCTTCTGCTTCTCCTGCTTCTCCTTCTGTTTCTTCGGCTTCTTCTGCTTCTGCTCCTCCTGCTGCTGCTTCTTCTGCTTCTCCTGCTTCTCTTTCTGCTTTTCCTTCTGTTTCTGCTTCCCCTTCTGTTCTGCTTCTTCTCCTTCTTCTGTTTCTTCTGCTTCTGCTTCTCCTGCTTCTCCTACTTCTCGTGCTGCTTCTCCTTCGGCGTCTCTTTCTGCTTCTGCTTATCATTTTGCTTCTCCTACTCCTAATCCTTTTCTTTCGCCTTCTCCGTCTTCTTCTTCTGCTTCTCCTGCTGCTTCTGCTTCTGCTTATTCTACTATTTCTGTTTCTTCTGCTTCTGCTTCAGATTGTGCTTCTTCTGTTTCTCCTTCTGCTTCAGATTCTGCTTCTGCTTCTTCGGCTTCTCCTGTTTCTATATCTGATTCTCCTTCTGTTTCTGCTTCTCTTTCTGCTTCTGCTTCTTCTCCATCTTCTATTTCTTCTGATTCTGCTTCTCCTGCTTCTGCTTCTCCTGCTTCTCCTTCGGTTTCTCTTTATGCTTCTCCTTCTCCTTCTCCTTCTTCTGCTTCTACTACTGCTTCTGCTTCTCCTTCTGCATCTTCTTCTGTTTCAATTTCTCCTTCTTCTGCCTTTCATTATGCTTCTGCTTCTCCTGTTTCTGCTCCTTCTGCTTCTCCTGCTTCTCCTTCTCCTTCTCTTTCTGCTTCTGCTTATCCTTCTGTTTCTCCTACGCCTAATCCTTCTCTTTCTCCTTCTTCTTCTGCTTCTCCTGCTGCTTCTTCTTCTGCTTCTTCTGCTTTTTCTGTTTCTTCTTCTTCTGCTTCAGCTTCTGCTTCTTCTGCTTCTCCTTCTGCTTCTGCTGCTCCTTCTGCTTCTGCTTCTGCTCTTCTCCTTCTTCTGTTTCTTCTGCTTCTGCTTCTCCTGCTTCTTCTTCTTCTGCTTCTCCTACTTCTCCTTCTGCTTCTCCGTCTCATTCTCCTTCTCCTTCAATTTCTCCTTCTTGTGCTTCTCAATCTTCTTCTGCTTCTGCTTCTCCTGCTTCTGCTTCTTCTGTTTCTCCTTCTGCTTCTCCTTCTGCTTCTCTTTCAGCTTCTTATTCTGCTCCTCCTACTCCTAATCCTTCTCTTTCTCCTTCTTCTTCTTCTGCTTCTCGTTCTGCTTCTGCTTCTTCTGCTTGTTCTGTTTCTTCTGCTTCTGCTTTTCCAGCTTCTGCTGCTTCTGCTTCTCCTTCTGCTTCAGGTTCTCCTTCTGGTTCTTGGGCTTCTTCTGTTTCTTCTGCTTCTGCTTCTCCTGCTACTGCTTCTTCTGCTTCTCTTTCTGCTTCTCCTTCTGCTTCTGCTTCTCCTTCTGCTCCTTCTCCTTCTTCTGTTTCTTCTTCTTCTTCTGCTGCTTCTCCCGCTTCTGCTTCTTCTGCTTCTCCTACTTGTCCTTCTCCTTCTGCTTCTCCTTCTCCTTCTTCTGCTTCTCTTTCTGCTTCTGCTTCTCCTTCTGATTCTCCAACTTCTCCTTCTTCTTCTCCTTCTGTTTCTGCTTCTCTTTCTCCTTCTGCATCTCCTTCTGCTTCACCTTCGGCTGCTCCTTCTCCTTCTTCTGTTTCTCACTCTGCTTCTGCATCTTATGCTTCTTCTTTTTCTTCTGGTTCTGCTTCTCTTGCTTCGGCTTCTTATGCTTCTACTGCTTCTTCTTCTTCTTCTTCTGCTTCTTCTGCTTCTACTTCTCTTTCTGCTTCTGCTTCTCCTGCTTGTATTTCTGCTTCTTCTGCTGCTT
This sequence comes from Dipodomys ordii, assembly GCF_000151885.1. NCBI lineage: Eukaryota > Metazoa > Chordata > Mammalia > Rodentia > Heteromyidae > Dipodomys > Dipodomys ordii. The sequence goes on from NW_012296700.1 coordinate 3,009, forward strand.
CTCCTTCTGCTGGTTCTTCTACTTCTTCTTCTGCTTCTCTTTTTGCTTCTCCTTCTGCTTCTGCTCTGGTTTTTCTGTTTCTCCTGCCTGAATTTCTGGTTCTACTTCTTCTGCTGCTTCTCCTTCTGCTTCTGCTTCTACTTCTGCTTCTGTTTCTGCTTCTTCTGCTTCTTCTCTTTCGGCTTCTCCTGCTTCTGCTTCTTGTGCTTCTCCTGCTTCTCTTTCTGCTTCTCATTCCGCTTCTGCTTCTCCTTCTGCTTCTGCTTCTCCTCCTTCTCCTTCTCCTACTTCTGCTTCTCCTTCAGCTTCTGCTTCTTCTGTTTCTCCTGCTTCTCCTTCTGCATCTCCTTCTGCTTGTGCTTGTCCTTATACTTCTTCTTCTGCTTCTGCTTCTCCTTCTCCTTCTTTTGCTTCTCCTTTTGCATCTGCTTCTTCTGCTTTTCCTTCTTCTCCTTCTGCTTCTGCTTCTGCTTCTTCTGCTTCTCCTTCTGCATCTTCTTCTGCTTCTCCTTCTCCTTCCTCTGCTTCTCCTTCTGATTCTCCTTCTGCTTCTTCTTCATCTGCTTTACCTGCTTCTCTTTCTGCTTCTCCTTCTGCTTCTCCTTCTGTTTCTCCTTCTCCTTCTCGTTCTTCTGCTTTTCCTTCTGCTTCTCCTTCTGCTTCTGCATCTTCTGCTTCTTCTGCTACTGCCTCTGATTCTTCTGTTTCTTCTGCTTCTCCTTCTGCTTCTCCTTCTGCTTTTGCTTCTCTTTCTGCTTCTGCTTCTCCTTCTGCTTCTCCAGATTCTGCTTCTTCTGCATCTCCTGCTTCTCCTTCTGCTTCAAGTTCTGCTTCTGCTTCTTCAGCTTCTTCTGCTTCTGCTTCTCCTGCTGCTGCTTCATCTGCTTCTCCTGCTTCTCTTTCTGCTTTTCCTTCTGTTTCTGCTTCTCCTTCTGCTTCTGCTTCTTCTCCTTCTTCTGTTTCTTCTACTTCTGCTTCTGCTTCTCCTGCTTCTCGTTCTGCTTCTCTTTCTGCTTCTCTTTCGGCTTCTCCTTCTCCTTCTCCTTCTTCTGCTTCTCCTTCTGCTTCTGCTTCTCCTTCTGCTTCTGCTTCTGCTTCAATTTCTCCTTCTGCTTCTCATTCTGCTTCTGCGTCTTCTGTTTCTTCTGCTTCTCCTGCTTCTGCTTCTCCTGCTTCTCCTAATTCTCGTGCTGCTTCTCCTTCTGCGTCTCTTTTTGCTTCTGCTTATCCTTTTCCTTCTCCTACTCCTAATGCTTCTCTTTCGAATTCTCCGTCTTCTTCTTCTGCTTCTCATGTTGCTTTTGCTTCTGCTTATTCTACTATTTCTGTTTCTTCTGATTCTGCTTCAGATTGTGCTTCTTCTGTTTCTCCTTCTGCTTCAGATTCTGCTTCTTCGGCTTTTCCTGTTTCTTCTGCTTCTGCTTCTCCTGCTTCTTCTGCTTCTCCTGCTTCTCTTTCTGCTTCTCCTTCTGCTTCTGCTTTTCTTTCTGCTTCTGCTCTTCTCCTTCTTCTGTTTGTTTTGCTCCTTCTTCTTCTTCTTCTGCTTCTTCTGATTCAATTTCTGCTTCTCCTTCTTCTCCTTCTCTTTCTCCTTTTGCTTCTC
>NW_012296701.1:0-4611 GCF_000151885.1 Dipodomys ordii
ACTTCTGCTTCTGTTTCTGCTTCTTCAATTTCAGCTTCTTCCGCTTCTGCTTCTTCTGCTTCTCCTTCCTTTCCTCTGCTTCTGCTTCTCCTTCTCCTTCTACTGCTTCTCGTTGTGCTTCTGCTTCTTCTGATTCTCCAACTAATCCTTCTCCTTCTCCTTCTGTTTCTGCTTCTCTTTCTGCTTCTATATCTCCTTCTGCTTCTCCTTCTGCTTTTGATTCTCTTTCTGCTTCTGCTTCTCCTTCAGCTTCTCATTCTGCTTCTCCAGATTCTGCTTCTTCTGCTTCTCCTGCTTCTCCTTCTACTTCAGGTTCTGCTTCTGCTTCTTCGGATTCTTATGCTTCTGCTTCTCCTGCTTCTGCTTCTTCTGCTTCCCCTCCTTCTCTTTCTGCTTCTCCTTCTGTTTCTGCTTCTCCTTCTGCTTCTGCTTCTTGTCCTTCTCCTGATTCTTCTACTTCTGCTTCTCCTGTTTCTGCATCTCCTCCTTCTCCTTCTCTTGTTCTTTCTGCTTCTCCGGCTGCTTTTCCGTCTCCTGCTCCTTCTTCTGCTTCTCTTTCTGCTTCTCCTTCTGTTTCTCCTTCTTCTCGTTCTTCTGCTTTTCCTTCTGCTTCTCCTTCTGCTTCTGCATCTTCTGCTTCTTCTGCTACTGCATCTGCTTCTTCTGTTTCTTCTGCTTCTCCTTGTGCTTCTCCTACTGCTTTTGCTTCTCTTTCTGATTCTGCTTCTCCTTCTGGTTCTCCTTCTTCTCCAGATTCTGCTTCTTCTGCTTCTCCTGCTTCTTCTTCTGCTTCAGGTTCTGCTTCTGCTTCTTCGAATTCTTATGCTTCTGCTTCTCCTGCTGCTGCTTCTTCTGCTTCTCCTGCTTCCCTTTCTGCTTTTCCTTCTGTTTCTGCTACTCCTTCTGCTTCTGCTTCTTCTCCTTCTTCTGTTTCTTCTGCTTCTTGTTCTCCTGCTTCTGCTTCTCCTGCTTCTCGTTCTGCTTCTCTTTCTGCTTCCCTTTCGGCTTCTCCTTCTCCTTCTCCTCCTTCTGCTTCTCCATCTGGTTCTGCTTCTGCTTCTTCTGATTCTCCAACTAATCCTTCTTCTTCTCCTTCTGTTTCTGCTTCTCTTTCTGCTTCTCCATCTCCTTCTGCTTCACCTTCTGCTGCTCCTTCTCCTCCTTCTGTTTCTCCCTTTGCTTCTGCTTCTGCTTCTTATGCTTCTTCTTGTTCTTCTGCTTCTGCTTCTCCTGCTTCTGCTTCTTATGATTCTACTGCTTCTTCTTCTGCTTCTACTTCTCTTTCTGCTTCTGCTTCTCCTGCTTGTTTTTCTGCTTCTTCTGCTGCTTCTCCTTCTCCTGCTTCTTCTACTTCTCCTTCTGCTTCTCTTTTTGATTCTCTTTCTGCTTCTGCTTCTTCTGTTTCTCCTGCCTGAATTTCTGGTTCTACTTCTTCTGCTGCTTCTCCTTCTACTTATGCTTCTGTTTCTGCTTCTTCTCTTTCGGCTTTTCCTGCTTCTGCTTCTTGTGCTTCTCCTCCTTCTCTTTCTGCTTCTCATTCCGCTTCTGCTTCTCCTTCTGCTTCTGCTTCTCCTCCTTCTCCTTCTCCTACTTCTGCTGCTCCTTCATCTTCTGCTTCTTCTGCTTCTCCTGCTTCTCCTTCTGCATCTCCTTCTGCTTGTGCTTGTCCTTATGCTTTTTCTTCTGCTTCTGCTTCTCCTTCTTTTGCTTCTCCTTTTGCTTCTGCTTCTTCTGCTTTTCCTGCTTCTCCTTCTGCTTCTGCTTCTCCTGCTTCTCCTTCTGCATCTTCTTCTGCTTCTGCTTCTCCTCCTTCTTCTGCTTCTCCTTCTGATTCTCCTTCTGCTTCTTCTTCTTCTGATTTACCTGCTTCTCTTTCTGCTTCTCCTTCTGCTTCTCCTTCTGTTTCTCCTTCTCCTTCTTGTTCTTCTGCTTTTCTTTCGGCTTCTCCTTCTGCTTCTGCTACAACTGCTACTGCTTCTACTTCTTCTGATTCTTCTTCTCCTTCTGTTTCTGCTTCGCTTTCTGCTTCTGCATCTCCTTCTGCTTCACCTTCTGCTGCTCTTTCTCCTTCTTCTGTTTCTCCCTCTGCTTCTGCTTCTTATGCTTCTTCTTTATATTCTGCTTCTGCTTCTCCTGCTTCTGCTTCTTATGCTTCTACTGCTTCTTCTTCTGCTTCTGCTTCTTCTGCTTCTACTTCTCTTTGTGCTTCTGCTTCTCCTGCTTGTTTTTCTGCTTCTTCTGCTGCTTCTCCTTCTGCTGCTTCTTCTACTTCTCCTTCTCCTTCTCCTTCTCTTTTTGCTTCGCCTTCTGCTTCTGCTTCTTCTGTTTCTCCTGCCTCAATTTCTGATTCTACTTCTTCTGCTGCTTCTCCTTCTGCTTCTGCTTCTACTTCTGATTCTGATTCTGCTTCTTCTTCTTCTTCTTCTCTTTCGGCTTCTCCTGCTTCTGCTTCTTGTGCTTCTCCTGCTTCTCTTTTTGCTTCTCATTCCGCTTCTGCTTCTCCTTCTGCTTCTGCTTCTCCTCCTTCTCCTTCCCCTACTTCTGCTTCTCCTTAATCTTCTGTTTCTTCTACTTCTCCTTCTGCATCTCCTTCTGCTTGTGCTTGTCCTTATGCTTCTTCTTCTGCCTCTGCTTCACCTTCTCCTTCTTTTGCTTCTCCTTTTGCTTCTGCTTCTTCTGCTTTTCCTGATTCTCCTCCTGCTTCTTCTGCTTTTCCTTCTGCATCTTCTTCTGCTTCTGCTTCTCCTTCTCCTTCTTCTTCTTATTCTCCTTCTTCTTCTTCTTCTTCTGCTTTACCTGCTTCTCTTTCTGCTTCTCCTTCTGCTTCTCCTTCTGTTTCTCCTTCTCCTTCTTGTTCTGCTTTTCCTTCTGCTTCTCGTTCTGCTTCTGCTACAACTGCTACTGCTTCTACTTCTTCTGTTTCTTCTGCTTCTCCTTCTGATTTTGATTCTCTTTCTGCTTCTGCTTCTCCTTCGGCTTCTCCAGATTCTGCTTCTTCTGCTTCTCCTGCTTCTCCTTCTGCCTGAGGTTCTCCTTCTGCTTCTTCGTATTCTTATCCTTCTGCTTCTCCTGCTTCTGCTTCTTCTGCTTCCCCTCCTTCTCTTTCTGCTTCTCCTTCTGTTTCTGCTTCTCCTTCTGCTTCTGCTTCTTGTCCTTCTCCTGTTTGTTCTGCTTATGCTTCTCCTGTTTCTGCATCTCCTGCTCCTCCTTCAGCTGCTCTTTCTGCTTCTCCTGCTGCTTTTCCTTCTCCTGCTCCTTCTTCTGTTTCTCTTTCTTCGTCTCCTTCTGTTTCTCCTTCTCCCTCACCTTCTCGTTCTTCTGCTTTTCCTTCTGCTTCTCCTTCTGCTTCTGCATCTTCTGCTTCTTCTGCTACTGCCTCTGCTTCTTCTGTTTCTTCTGCTTCTCCTTCTGCTTTTGCTTCTCTTTCTGCTTCTGCTTCTCCTTCTGCTTCTCCAGATTCTGCTTCTTCTGCTTCTCCTTCTGCTTCAGGTTCTGCTTCTGCTTCTTCGGCTTCTTCTGCTTCTTCTGCTTCAGCTTCTCCTGCTGCTGCTTCTTCTGCTTCTCCTGCTTCTCTTTTTGCTTTTCCTTCTGTTTCTGCTTCTCCTTCTGCTTCTGCTTCTTCTCCTTCTTCTGTTTCTTCTGCTTCTGCTTCTCCTGCTTCTGCTTCTCCTGCTTCTCGTTCTGCTTCTCCTTCTCCTTCTTCTGCTTCTCCTTTTGCTTCTGCTTCTCCTTCTGCTTCAATTTCTCTTTCTGCTTCTCATTCTGCTTCTTCGTCTTCTGTTTCTTCTGCTTCTCCTGCTTCTGCTTCTCCTGCTTCTCCTACTTCTCGTGCTGCTTTTCCTTCTGCGTCTCTTTCTGCTTCTGCTTATCCTTTTGCTTCTCCTACTCCTAATCCTTCTCTCTCGCCTTCTCCGACTTCTTCTTCTTCTGCTTCTCTTGCTGCTTCTGCTTCTGCTTATTCTACTATTACTGTTTCTTCTGATTCTGCTTCAGATTGTGCTTCTTCTGTTTCTCCTTCTGCTTCAGATTCTGCTTCTGCTTCTTCGGCTTCTCCTGTTTCTTCTGCTTCTCCTGCTTCTTCTGCTTCTCCTGCTTCTCTTTCTGCTTCTCCTTCGCTTCTGCTTCTCCTTCTGCTTCGGCTTCTGCTCTTCTCCTTCTTCTGTTTCTTTTGCTTCTGTTTCTTCTGCTTCTTTTTCTGTTTCTTCTGATTCTACTTCTGCTTCTCCTTCTTCTCCTCTTTCTGCTTCTACTTCTGCTTCTTCTGATTCTCCTGCTTCTCCTTCTTGTTCTCCTTCAGTTTCTGCTTCTCTTTCTGCTTCTGCTTCTCCTTCTGCTGCTCGTTCTCCTTCTCCTTCTTCTGCTTCTCCCACTGCTTCTGCTTCTGCTTCTTTTGCTTATTCTTTTTCTTCTGCTTCTCCTGCTTCTGCTTCTTCTGCTTCTACTGCTTCTCCTTATGCTTCTCCTTATGCCTCTCCTTATGCTTCTCCTTATGCTTCTTCTTCTCTACTCTCTTCTCATCTCGTCTTCATAATACTCCTCTACTCACCTCAACATCTCTCTACTCTACACGTCTTCATCTCATCTCGGACTACTTCTAAACTTTCTTTCGGC
>NW_012296702.1:0-4610 GCF_000151885.1 Dipodomys ordii
TCAAGCAGAGCATAAGAAGCAGAAGCAGAGGGAGACACAGAAGAAAGAGAAGGAGCAGCAGAAGGAGATGCAGAAGCAGAAAGAGAAGCAGAAACAGAAGGAGAAGAAGAAGGAGAAGTTGGAGAATCAAAAGAAGCAGAAGCAGAAGCAGAAAGAGAAGCAGAAGAAGGAGAAGGAGAAGCAGAAGGAGAAGGACAAGCAGGAGAAGCAGAAGAAGCAGAAGCGGGAGAAGCAGAAGAAGAAGAAGAAGAAACAGAAGAAGGAGAAGGAGCAGAAGGAGAAGCAGAAGCAGAAGGAGAAGCAGAAAGAGAAGCAGAAGAAGCAGTAGCAGGAGAAGCAGAAGCAGAAGAAACAGAAGAAGCCGAAGAATCAGAAGGAGAACCTGAAGCAGAAGGAGAAGCAGAAGCAGCAGAAGCTGGAAAAGCAGAAGCAGAAGAAACCGAACAAGCAGAAGAAGCAGAAGCAGAACGAGAAGCAGAAGAAGAGGGAGAAAGAGAAGGATTATGAGTAGGAGGAGCAGAAGCAGAATAAGAAGCAGAAAGAGAAGCAGAAGGAGAAGCAGAAGGAGAAACACAAGAAGCAGAAGCAGCAGAAGCAGAAGCAGAAGAAGAATGAGAAGCACAAGAAGGAGAAATTGAAGGAGAAGTAGAATGAGACGGAGAAGCAGAAGGAGAAGTAGGAGAAGCAGAAGAGAAGAGCAGAGAAGCAGAAGCAGAAGAAAGAGAAGGAGAAGAGCAGAAGCAGAAACAGACGGAGAAGCAGAAGCAAAAGGAGAAGCAGAAGAAGCAGAAGCTGAAGAAGAAGAAGAAGAAACAGAAAAAGAAGAAGAAGCAGAAGAAGAAGCAGCAGGAGAAGCAGAAGAAGAAGAAGGAGAAGGAGCAGCAGAAGGAGAAGCAGAAGCAGAAAGAGAAGCAGAAACAGAAGGAGAACAAGAAGTAGAAGCAGGAGAATCAGAAGAAGCAGAAGTAGAAGCAGAAAGAGGAGAAGAAGGAGAAGCAGAAGTAGAATCAGAAGAAACTGAAGAAGAAACAGAAGCAACAAAACAGAAGAAGAAGAGCAGAAGCAGAAGGAGAAGCAGAAGCAGAAGGAGAAGCAAAAAGAGAAGCAGAAGGAGAAGTAGAAGAAGCAGCAGAAGGAGAAGCAGCAGAAGAATCAGAAAAACAAGCAGGAGAAGCAGAAGCAGAAAGAGAAGAAGAAGCAGTAGAAGCATAAGAAGCAGAAGCAGGAGAAGCAGAAGCAGAAGCTAAAGAAGAAGCATAAGAAGCAGAAGCAGAGGGAAAAACAGAAGAAGGAGAAAGAGCAGCAGAAGGTGAAGCAGAAGGAGATGCATAAGCAGAAAGAGAAGCAGAAACAGAAGGAGAAGAAGAAGGAGAATTTGGAGAATCAGAAGAAGCAGAAGCAGAAGCTGAAAGAGAAGGAGAAGGAGAAGCAGAAGGAGAAGGACAAGCAGGAGAAGCAGAAGGAGCAGAAGCGGGAGGAGCAGAAGAAGAAGAAGAAGAAGAAGAAGAAGAAGAAGAAGAAGAAGAAGAAGAAGAAGAAGAAGAAGAAGAAGAAGAAGAAGAAGAAGAAGAAGAAGATGAAGAAGAAGAAGAAGAAGCAGAAGAAGAAGAAGAAACAGAAGAAGGAGAAGGAGCAGAAGCAGAAGGAGAAGCAGAAAGAGAAGCAGAAGAAGCAGAAGAAGCAGTAGCAGGTGAAGCAGAAGCAGAAGAAACAGAAGAAGCCGAAGAATCATAAGGAGAACATGAAGCAGAAGGAGAAGCAGAAGCAGCAGAAGCTGGAAAAGTAGAAGCAGAAGAAACCGAACAAGCAGAATAAGCAGAAGCAGAACGAGAAGCAGAAGAAGAAGGAGAAAGAGAAGGATTAGGAGTAGGAGGAGCAGAAGCAGAATAAGAAGCAGAAAGAGAAGCAGAAGAAGAAGCAGAAGGAGAAACAGAAGAAGCAGAAGCAGGAGAAGCAGAAGCAAAATGAGAAGCACAAGAAGGAGAAATTGAAGCAGAAGGAGAAGGAGACGGAGAAGCAGAAGGAGAAGTAGGAGAAGCAGAAGAAGAAGAAGCAGGAGAAGCAGAAACAGAAGAAGCATAAGGAGAAGAGCAGAAGCAGAAGGAGAAGCAGAAGGAGAAGCAGAAGAAGCAGAAGCTGAAGCAGAAGAAGAAGAAACAGAAAAAGCAGAAGAAGCAGAAGAAGAAGCAGCAGGAGAAGCAGAAGAAGAAGAAGGAGAAGGAGAAAGAGAAGGATTAGGAGTAGGAGAAACAGAAGGATAAGCAGAAGCAGAAAGAGAAGGAGAATGAGAAGGAGAAGCAGGAGAAGCAGAAGAAGCAGAAGCAGGAGAAGCAGAAGCAGAAGAAACATAGGAAGGAGAAGAAGCAGAAGGAGAAGCAGAAACAGAAGGAAAAGCAGAAAGAGAAGCAGGAGAAGCAGAAGAAGCAGCTGCAGGAGAAGCAGAAGCAGAAGAAGCCGAAGAAGTAGAAGAAGAACCTGAAGCAGAAGGAGAAGCAGGAGAAGCAGAAGAAGCAGAATCTGGAGAAGCAGAAGGAAAAGCAGAAGCAGAAAGAGAAGCAAAAGCAGAAGGAGAAGCAGAAGGGGAAGCAGAAGAAACAGAAGAAGCAGAGGCAGTAGCAGAAGATGCAGAAGCAGAAGGAGAAGCAGAAGGAAAAGCAGAAGAACGAGAAGGAGAAGGAGTAGGAGAAACAGAAGGAGAAGCAGAAAGAGAAGCAGAAGAAGGAGCAGGAGAAGGAAAAGCAGCAGGAGAATCAGAAAGAGCAGCAGAAGGAGAAGCAGAAGCAGAAGCAGAAGCAGAAGTAGAAGCAGAAGAAGGAGAAGCAGAAGGAGAAGCATAAAGAGAAACAGAAGGAGAAGCAGGAGAAGCAGAAGCAGGAGAAGCAGAATCAAAAGAAATAGAAGAAGGATAAGAAGCAGAAGCAGAAAGAGAAGCAGAAACAGAAGGAGAAGCAGAAATAGAAGCAGAAGAAGCTGAAGAAGCAGAAGCAGAACCTCAAGCAGAAGGAGAAGCAGGAGAAGCAGATGAAGCAGAATCTGGAGAAGAAGGAGAACCAGAAGGAGAAGCAGAAGCAGAAAGAGAAGCAAAAGCAGAAGGAGAAGCAGAAAGAGAAGCAGAAGAAACAGAAGAAGCAGAAGCAGAAGCAGTAGCAGAAGAAGCTGAAGATGCAGAAGCAGATAGAGAAGCAGAAGGAATAGCAGAATAACGACAAGGAGAAACAGAAGGAGAAGAAGAATGAGAAGCAGAAGGAGAAGCAGGAAAAACAGAAGAAGCAGAAACAGACGGAGAAGCAGAAGAAGGAGAAGCAGAAGCAGAAGAAGAAGCAGAAGGAAAAGCACAAGCAGAAGGAGATGCAGAAGGAGTAGCAGGAGAAGCAGAAGAAGCAGAAGCAGAAGGAGAAGAAGAAGGAGAAGAAGCAGAATCAGAAGAAGCAGAAGGAGAAGTAGAAAGAGAAACCGACGAAGAGAAGCAGAACAAGAAGCAGGAGAAGCAGAAGAAGCAGAGCGGGAGAAGCAGAAGAAGAAGAAACAGAAGAAATAGAAGGAGCAGAAGCAGAAGGAGAACCAGAAAGAGAAGCAGGAAAAGCAGAAGAAGTAGAAGGAGGAGAAGTAGAAGCAGAAGAAACAGGAGAAGGACAAGAAGCAGAAGCAGAAGCAGAAGGAGAAGCAGAAAGAGAAGCACTAGAAGCAGAAGACGCAGGAAAAGCAGAAGCAGCAGAAAGAGAAGAAGAAGAAGAAGAAGAAGAAGAAGAAGAAGAAGAAGAAGAAGAAGAAGAAGAAGAAGAAGAAGAAGAAGAAGAAAAAGAAGAATAAGGAGAAGGAGAAGGAGAAGGAGAAGCAGTAGAAGCAGTAGAAGCAGGAGAAGCAGAATCAGATGAAAAAGAAGCAGAAGAAAAAGAATAAGCATAGTGAGAAGCAGAAGAAGGACAAGAAGCAGAAGAAGGAGAAGCAGATGGAGAAGCTGATGGAGAAGCAGAAGTATGAGATTCAGATGTAGAAGCAGAAGCAGAAGATGATGCAGAAGGACTTGCAGGAGAACCAGAATAAGCAGATGCAGAAGGAGAAGCAGAAGTAGGAGAAGTAGAAGGAGAAGGAAGGGCAGCAGAAGCAGTAGGAGAAGCAGAATGAGAAGCAGAAAGAGAAGCATTAGAAGCAGAAGAAGCACTAAAAGCAGAAGCAGAAGAAAGAGAAGAAGAAGAAGAAGAAGAAGAAGAACAAGAAGAAGAAGAAGAACAAGAAGCATAAGGAGAAGCATAAGGAGGAGCATAAGGAGAAGCAGTAGAAGCAGAAGAAGCAGAAGCAGGAGAAGCAGAAGCAGAAGAAAAAGAATAAGCAAAAGAAGCAGAAGCAGTGGGAGAAGCAGAAGAAGGAGAAGGAGAAGGAGCAGCAGAAGTAGAAGCAGAAGCAGAAAGAGAAGCAGAAACAGAAGGAGAACAAGAAGGAGAAGCAGGAGAATCAGAAGAAGCAGAAGTAGAAGCAGAAAGAGGAGAAGAAGGAGAAGCAGAAGTAGAATCAGAAGAAACAGAAGAAGAAGAAGCAGAAGAAACAAAAGCAAAAGAAACAAAAGAAGGAGAAGAGCAGAAGCAGAAGGAGAAGGAGAAGCAGAAGCAGAA
>NW_012296703.1:0-4609 GCF_000151885.1 Dipodomys ordii
CTCTGATTCTGCTTCTTATGCTTATTCTTTTTCTTCTGCTTCTGCTTCTCCTGCTTCTGCTTCTTCTGCTTCTACTGCTTCTCCTTCTCCTTCTTCTTCTCCTTCTCCTTCTCCTTCTCCTTCTTCTTCTTCTTCTTCTTCTTCTTCTTCTTCTTCTTCTTCTTCTTCTTCTTCTTCTTCTTCTTCTTCTTCTTCTTCTTCTTCTTCTTCTTCTTCTTCTTCTTCTTCTTCTTCTTCTTCTTCTCCTTCTGCTGCTTCTGCTTTTCCTGCTTATTCTGCTTCTACTGCTTCTCTTTCTGCTTCTCCTTCTGCTTCTGCTTCTGCTTCTTGTCCTTCTCCTGTTTCTTCTGCTTCTTCTTCTCCTGCTTCTGCTTCTTCTGCTTTTCCTACTTCTCTTTCTGCTTCTCCTTCTGCTTCTGCTCCTTCTATTTCTTCTTCTTCTGCTTCTCCCGCTCTGCTTCTTCTGCTTCTTTTGCTTCTCGTTCTGCTTCTCTTCGTCGGCTTCTCTTTCTACTTCTCCTTCTGCTTCTTCTGATTCTGCTTCTTCTCCTTCTTCTTCTCCTTCTGCTTCTGCTTCTTCTGCTTCTCCTGCTACTCCTTCTGCATCTCCTTCTGCTTGTGCTTTTCCTTCTACTTCTTCTTCTGCTTCTGCTTCTCCTTCTTCTGCTTCTCCGTCTGTTTCTGCTTCTTCTGTTTTTCCTGCTTCTCCTTCTGCTTCTCATTCTTCTTCTCCTGCTGTTTCTCCTTGGCGTTATTCTGCTATTCCTTCTGCTTCTCTATCTGCTTCTGCATCTTCAGCTTCTTTTGCTACTGCTTTTGCTTCTGCTTCTTCTGTTTCTTCTGCTTCTCTTTCTGCTTCTCCTTCTGCTTTTGCTTCTCTTTCTGCTTCTGCTTCTCCTTCTGGTTCTCCTTCTTCTCCAGATTCTGCTTCTTCTGCTTCTCCTGCTTCTCCTTCTTCTTCAGGTTCTGCTTCTTCTTCTTCTGCTTCTATTTCTGCTTCTCCTTCTGTTTCTGCTTCTCTTTTTGCTTCTGATTTTTATCCTTCTTCTATTTCTTTTGATTCTGCTTCTCCTGCTTCTGCTTCTCCTGCTTCTCCTTCTGTTTCTACTTATGCTTCTCCTTCTGCTTCTCCTTTTTCTGCTTCTACTTCAGCTTCTGCTTCTCCTTCTGCATCTTCTTCTGTTTCAATTTCTCCTTCTTCTGCTTTTCATTCTGCTTCTGCTTCTCCTGCTTCTGCTTCTTCTGCTTCTCCTGCTTCTCCTTCTCTTTCTGCTTCTGCTTATCCTTCTGTTTCTCCTACTCCTAATCCTTCTCTTTCTCCTTCTCCTTCTTCTTCTTCTGCTTCTCCTGCTGCTTCTTCTTCTGCTTCTTCTGCTTTTTCTGTTTCTTCTGTTTCTGCTTCTCCTGCTTCTTCTTCTTCTGCTTCTCCTACTTCTCCTTCTGCTTCTCCGTCTCATTCTCCTTCTCCTTCAATTCCTCCTTCTTGTGCTTCTCTTTCTGCTTCTGCTTCTGCTTCTCCTGCTTCTGCTTCTGTTCCTCCTTCTGCTTCTCCTTGTGCTTCTCTTTCTGCTTCTTATTCTGGTTCTGCTCCTCCTACTCCTAATCCTTCTCTTTCTCCCTCTTCTTCTGCTTCCGTTCTGCTTCTGCTTCTTCTGCTTGTTCGGTTTCCTCTGCTTCTGCTTTTCCAGCTTCTGCTGCTTCTGCTTCTCCTTCTGCTTCAGGTTCTCCTTCTAATTCTTCGGCTTCTTCTGTTTCTTCTGCTTCTGCTTCTTCTGCTATTGCTTCTTCTGCTTCTTCTGCTTCTCTTTCTGCTTCTCCTTCTGCTTCTACTTCTCCTTCTGCTCCTTCTCCTTCTTCTGTTTCTTCTTCTTCTGCTGCTCCTCCCGCTTCTGCTTCTTCTGCTTCTCCTGATTGTCCTTCTCCTTCTCCTTCTCCTTCTCCTTCTTCTGCTTCTCTTTCTGCTTCTGCTTCTTCTGAATCTCCAACTTCTCCTACTTCTTCTCCTTCTATTTCTGCTTCTCTTTCTGCTTCTGCATCTCCTTCTGGTTCACCTTCTGCTGCTCCTTCTCCTTGTTCTGTTTCTCCCTCTGCTTCTGCTTCTTATGCTTCTTCTTTTTCTTCTGGTTCTGCTTCTCCTGCTTCTGCTTCTTATGCTTCTACTGCTTCTTCTTCTGCTTCTTCTGCTTCTACTTCTCTTTCTGCTTCTGCTTCTCCTGCTTGTTTTTCTGCTTCTTCTGCTGCTTTTTCTACTTCTTCTTCTGCTTCTCTTTTTGCTTCTCCTTCTGCTTCTGCTTCTTCTGTTTCTGCTGCCTGAATTTCTGGTTCTTATTCTTCTGCTGCTTCTCCTTCTGCTTCTGCTTCTCCTTCTGCTTCTGTTTCTGCTTCTTCTCTTTCGGCTTCTCCTGCTTCTGCTTCTTGTCCTCCTCCTGCTTCTCTTTCTGCTTCTCATTCTGCTTCTGCTTCTCCTTCTGCATCTGCTTCTCCTCCTTCTCCTTCTCCTACTTCTGCTTCTCCTTCAGCTTCTGCTTCTTCTGCTTCTCCTGCTTCTCCTTCTGCATCTCCTTCTGCTTGTGCTTGTCCTTATGCTTCTTCTTCTGCCTCTGCTTCTCCTTCTCCTTATTTTGCTTCTCCTTTTGCTTCTGCTTCTTCTGCTGTTCCTGCTTCTCCTTCTGCTTCTGCTTCTTCTGCTTCTCCTTCTGCATCTTCTTCTGCTTCTGCTTCTCCTTCTCCTTCTTCTGCTTCTCCTTCTGATTCTCCTTCTGCTTCTTCTTCTTTTGCTTTACCTGCTTCTCTTTCTGCTTCTCCTTCTGCTTCTCCTTCTGTTTCTCCTTCTCCTTCTTGTTCTTCTGCTTTTCCTACTGCTTTTCCTTCTGCTTCTGCTACAACTGCTACTGCTTCTACTTCTTCTGTTTCTTCTGCTTCTCCTTCTGCTTTTGATTCTCTTTCTGCTTCTACTTCTCCTTCTGCTTCTCATTCTGCTTCTCCAGATTCTGATTCTTCTGCTTCTCCTGCTTCTCCTTCTGCTTCAGGTTCTGCTTCTGCTTCTTCGGATTCTTATGCTTCTGCTTCTCCTGCTTCTGCTTCTTCTGCTTCCCCTCCTTCTGTTTCTGCTTCTCCTTCTGCTTCTGCTTCTTGTCATTCTCCTGTTTCTTCTGCTTGTTATTCTCCTGTTTCTGCATTTCCTGCTTCTCCTTCTGCTGCTCTTTCTGTTTCTCCTGCTGCTTTTCCTTCTCCTGCTCCTTCTTCTGCTTCTCTTTCTGCTTCTACTCCTGTTTCTCCTTCTCCTTCTCCTTCTAGATCTTCTGCTTTTCCTTCTGCTTCTCCTTCTGCTTCTGAATCTTCTGCTTCTTCTGATACTGCCTCTGCTTCTTCTGTTTCTTCTGCTTCTCCTTCTGCTTTTGCTTCTCTTTCTGCTTCTGCTTCTCCTTCTGCTTCTCCAGATTCTGCTTCTTCTGCTTCTCCTGCTTCTCCTTCTGCTTCTGCTTCTTCTGCTTCTCCTGCTTCTCCTTCTCCATTTCTTCTGCTTCTCTTTCTCCTTCTCCTTCTTCTGCTTCTCCTTCTGATTCTCCTTCTGTTTCTTCTTCTGCTTTACCTGCTTCTCTTTCTGCTTCTCCTTCTACTTCTCTTTCTTTTTCTCCTTCTCCTTCCTGTTTTTCTGCTTTTCCTTCTACTTCTGCTACACCTGCTACTGCTTCTACTTCTTCTGTTTCTACTGCTTCTCCTTCTGCTTTTGATTCTCTTTCTGCTTCTGCTTCTCCTTCTGCTTCTCATTCTGCTTCTCCAGATTCTGCTTCTTCTGCTTCTCCTGCTTCTCCTTCTGCTTCAGTTCTGCTTCTGCGTCTTTGCATTCTTATGCTTCTGATTCTCTTGCTTCTGCTTCTTCTGCTTTCCCTCCTTCTCTTTCTGCTTCTCCTTCTGTTTCTGCTTCTCCTTCTGCTTCTGCTTCTTGTCCTTCTCCTGTTTCTTCCGCTTCTGCTTCTCCTGTTTCTGCATCTCCTGCTTCCATTTCTGCTTCTCTTTCTGCTTCTCCTGCTGCTTTTCCTTCTCCTGCTCCTTCTTCTGCTTCTCTTTGTGTTTCTCCTTCTGTTTCTCCTTCTCCTTCTCGTTCTTCTGCTTTTCCTTCTGCTTCTACATCTTCTGCTACTGCCTCTGCTTCTTCTGTTTCTTCTGCTTCTCCTTATGCTTCTCCTTCTGCTTTTGCTTCTCTTTCTGCTTCTGCTTCTCCAGATTCTGCTTCTTCTGCTTCTCCTGTATCTCCTTATGCTTCAGGTTCTGCTTCTGCTTCTTCGGCTTCTTCTGCTTCTGCTTCTCCTGCTGCTGCTTCTTCTGCTGCTCCTGCTTCTATTTCTGCTTTTCCTTCTGTTTCTGCTTCTCCTTCTGCTTCTGCTTCTTCTCCTTCTTCTGTTTCTTCTGCTTCTGCTTCTCCTGCTTCTGCTTCTCCTGCTTCTCGTTGTGCTTCTCTTTCTGCTTCTCTTTCTGCTTCTCCTTCTCCTTCTTCTGCTTCTCCTTCTGCTTCTCCTTCTCCTTCTGCTTCAATTTCTCCTTCTGCTTCTCATTCTGCTTCTGCGTCTTCTGTTTCTTCTGCTTCTCTTGCTTCTGCTTCTCCTGC
>NW_012296704.1:0-818 GCF_000151885.1 Dipodomys ordii
GCAGAAAATGGTGTTGTAGCTAATGTGGCAGAGTGCTAACCTTGAACACAAAGGAGTTCAGGGACAGTACCCAAGTCCAGAATTCAAGCTCCAGGACCACCAAATATTAAAAATAAAAAATGAATATAATTAATGGTGAACCAATGCAACGACGATACTCACAAGACAATATGTTGGAAATGAACTTTAAAACTTGGGAGGGGACAGTATAACCCCTGCTTTCACTATATTTGATGTCAGTATAACTTGTGGAGGAGAGGGGGAAAAAACAGTTGTTTAAGGATACAGGTGGACCTGATGCAACAACGAGAAGTATAAGTTGTCATATCCAAAACGAGCTTTACAACGTCAGTCGGGGGGGGGAATCCAAACTTTCACAGAGTGCCATAAATAGAGGTTCAACTTACTGCTCCAATTGAGTAAAGTGTAGCCTTCTAAGCTGGAATCACTAGCACTCATTTGACAGGAATGAGAAGCAGATATACCCTCTCCATGGTCAGGGTCCATCCGGGACCATCCTATCTGGCTGCCATGCCTGAATGTTTGCTACCGCGACATAGCTATGCGTGCTCAATCGTGCAGCAATGCAAACTGGGTATCCTGGCCAAACTTTCACGGGTGTACAAGAAACCCACAGGGGGATTTAAAAAGGAGATGTTTCACCCCGAAACACCAGGACGGCCTGCCGGCAGCAAGATTTCCGGAATTCTTCCCTAATAAGTCTTTAAAGCAGTGAAACGCTGCTATGTTGCAATAAACTCAGAACCTCTTCTGAGTGGTCCCCGGCAAATGTCTTTCGGCTGAACCACACCCGTGGA
>NW_012296705.1:0-4609 GCF_000151885.1 Dipodomys ordii
GTTCCCGCAGTGTCCCCCGCTGAGTCCCCGCTGTGTCCCCAGAGTGATTCCGCTTTGTCCCCCAGAGAGTCCCCGCTGTGTCTCCGCTGAGTCCCGCTGTGTTCTCCCTGTGTCCCCTGCTGTGTCCCACTGTGTCTACTGCTGAGTCCCTGAAAAGTCCCGAAGTGTCCCGCTGAGTCCCGCAGAGTCCTCGATGTGTCCCACGCTCTGTTCCGCAGTGTCCTTGCTGTGCCCCCCGATGTGTCCCATTGTGTCCCCAGCTATGTACCCGCTGTGTCCCGCTGTGTCCCCGCTGTATCGCCGCTCTGTCCCGCTGGGTCGCGCTGTGTCCTTGCTGTGTTCCCCGCAGTGTCCCGCTGTGTACCCCTCTGTGTCCACCTCTGTGTCCCGCTGTGTCCCCTGCTGTGTCCCGAAGTGTCCCCGCTGTATCGCCGCTCTCTCCCGAAGTGTCCCCCGCTGTGATCCGCTGTGTCCCCTGCTGTGTCCCGCTGTGTCCTCGCTGTGTCGCCCGCTGTGTCCCGCTGTGTCCCCCGCTGTGTCTCGCTGTGTCCCGCTGTGTCCTCGTTGTGTCTCCTGCTGTGTTCCGCCGTGTCCCCCGCTGTGTCCCGCTGTGTCTACTACTGTGTCCCTGCTGTGTCCCGCTGTGTCTTGCTGTGTCCCGTTGTGTCCTCGCTGTGTCCCATGCTGTGTTGCGCTGTGTCCTCGCTGTGTCCCCCGATGTGGCACTTTGTGTCCCCAGCTGTATAACCCACTGTGTCTCCGCTGTATCAACGCTGTGGCCAGCTGTGGCCCTCTTTGTCCTCGTTGTGTCCCCCGCTGTCTGCCGCTTTGTCCCACGATGTTTCCCGCTGTGTCCTGCTGTGTCCTCGCTGTGTCCCGCGCTGTGTCCCGCTGTGTCCCCGATTAGTCCCCCGCTGTGTCCCACTGTATCCCGCTGTGTACCCTGCTGTGTCCCGCTATGTTCCCGCAGTGTCCCCGCTGTGTCCCGCTGTGTCCCGGGGTGTCCCGCTTTGTCCCCCGCTGTGTCCCCCGGTGAGTCCCTGCTGTGTCCCCGCTGTGTCCCGCTGTGGCCTCCCTGTGTCCCCCGCTGTGTCCCGCTGTGTCCCCCGCTGTGTCCCACTGTGTCCTTGCTGGGTTCCCTGCTTTGTCCCGCTGTGTACCCCTCTGTGTCCCGCTGTGTCCCCCACTTTGTCCTGCTTTGTCCTGCTATGTACTGCTGTGTCCTCCGCTGAGTCCCGCTGTGTCCCCGCTGTGTCCCCACTGTGTTCCACGCTGTGTTCTGATGTGTCCCGCTGTGTCCTGTTGTGTCCTCGCTGTGATCCGCTCTGTGTCCCGCTGTGTCCCCCTCTCTATCCCCCGCTGTGTCCCTCTGTGTCCCCAGTTGTGTCCCACTTTGTCCACCGCTGTGTCCCACGCTGTGTCCCGTTGTGTCCCCTGCTGTGTCCTGCTGTGTCCCGTTGTGTCCTCGCTGTATCACACGCTCTGTCCCGCTGTGTCCTCACTGTGTCCCCCGCTGTGTCCCGCTGTGTCCCCCGCTGTGTCCCCCGCTGTGTTCCCGCTGTGTCCCGCTGTGTCCCGCTGTGTCCCCTGCTGTGTCCCCGCTGTGTCTCGCTATGTCCCGCTGTGTCCCGCTGTGTTCTCGCTGTATCCCCCGGTCTGTCCAGCTGTGTCCTCACTGTGTCCGACTGTGTCCCGCTGTGTCCCGCTCTGTCCCCGATGTGTCCCACTGTTTCCCCTTGAGTCCCGCTCTTGTCCCGCTGTGTTCCCGCTGTGTCCCTCTTGGTCCCACTGTGTCCCCTGCTTGGTTCCCGCTGGGTCCCGCTGTGTCCCGCTGTGTCCTGCTGTGTCCTCGCTGTATCCCCCGCTGTGTCCTGCTGTGTCCTCGCTGTGTCCCCCACTGTGTCCTGCTGTGTCCCCTGCTGTTTCCCGCTGTGTCACGCTGTGTCCGGTCTGTCCCCGCTGTGTCCTGCTCTGTCCCGCTGTGTCCCCGCTGTGTCCCGCTGTGTCCCCCGCTCTGTCCCCCGCTGTGTCCGGCTGTGTCCCCTTGCTGTGTCCCGCTGTGTCCTGCTGTGTCCCCCGCTTTGTCCTGCTGTGTCTCCGCAGTGTCCCCGCTGTGTCCCACTGTGTCCCGTGGTGTCCCGCTTTGTCCATCGCTGTGTCCCAGCTGCGTCCCCTCTTTTTCCCCGCTATGTCCTGCTCTGTCCTCGCTGTGTCCCCCGCTGTCCCCCGCTTTGTCCTCCGCTGTGTCGCGCTATGTCCCGATGTGTCCTCGCTGTGTCCCCCGCTGTGTCCTGCTGTGTCCTCGCTTTGTTCCCCACTGTGTCCCGCTCTGTCCCTCTCTGTGTCCCGCTGTGTCCCGCTGTGTCCCGCTGTGTCCCCGCTGTGTCCCACTTTGTCCCCCTTTGTGTCCCCCACTGTGTCCCCGCTGAGTCTCCGCTTTGTCCCGCTGTGTCCCCGCTGTGTCCGGCTGTGTCCCACTTGTGTCCCCCGCTGTGTCCGGCTGTGTCCCACTGTGTCCCCCGCTGTGTCCCCCGCTGTATCCCGCTGTGTCCCCTGCTGTGTCCTGCTGTGGACTCCCTGTGTCCCCCGCTGTGTCCCACTGTGTCCTCGCTGTGTTAACCGAGTGTCCTGCTGTGTACCCCTCTGTGTCCCCCCCTGTGTTCCACTGTGTCCCCCGTTGTGTCCCGCTTTGTCCCGCTATGTACTGCTGTGTCGCCCGCTGAGTCCCACTGTGTCCACTCTGTGTCCCCCCTGTGTCCCACGCTGTGTCCAACTGTGTCCAGCCGGGTCCCGTTGTGTCCTCGCTGTGATCCCCTCTGTGTCCCGCTGTGTCCCACTCTCTATCCCCCGCTGTGTCCCTCTGTGTCCCCCCTGTGTCCCACTGTGTCCCCCGCTGTGTCCCACGCTGTGTCCCTTTGGGTCCCCTGATGTGTCCCCCTGTGTCCCGCTGTGTCCCGCTGTGTCCCGCTGTGTCCCCGCTGTGTCCTCGCTGTGTTCCCCGCTGTGTCCCACTGTGTACTCCTCTGTGTCCCCCTCTGTGTCCCAGTGTGTCCACCGCTGTGTCGCCGCTGTGTCCCGCTGTGTTCTGCTGTGTCCCCCTGTGTCCCGCTGTGTCCTCGCTGTGTCGCACGCTGTGTTCCGCTGTGCCCTCGCTGTGTCCCCCGATGTGTCCCACTGTGTACCATTCGGTGTCCACCTCTGTGTCCCGCTGTGTCCCGCGCTGTGTCCCGCTGTGTCCCTCTGTGTCCCGCTGTGTACTGCTGTGTCCCCTGCTGAGTCCCTCTGTGTCCCCGCTGTGTCCCGCTGTGTCCCACCTGTGTCCCCCGCTGTGTCCGGCTGTGTCCCGCTGTGTCCCCCGCTGTGTTGACGCTGTGTCCCGCTGAGTCCCGCTGTGTCGTCGCTGTGTCTCCCGCTGTGTTCCCTGCTGTGTCCCACTGTGTCTCCCGATGTGTCCCTTTGTGTCCCCAGCTGTGTAACCAGCTGTGTCCCGCTGTGTCCCTGCTGTATCGACGATGTGTCCCGTTCTGTCCCGCTGTGTCCCTGCTTTGTCCCCCGCTGTGTCCCACTTTGTCCCGCTGTGTACCATGCTGTGTCCTGCCATGTTCCCGCAGTGCCCCCGCTGTGTCCCGCTGTGTCCCGCTGTGTCCCGTGGTGTCCCGCTTTGTCCCCCGCTATGTCCTCGGTGTGTCCCACGCTGTGTTCCGCTGTGTCCTCGCTCTGTCCCCGCTGTATTGACGCTGTGTCCCGCTGTGTCCTCGCTGTGTCCCCGCTGTGTCCCGCTGTGTACCCCGCTGTGTCCAGCTTTGTCGCCGCTGTGTCTCGCTGTGTTCCAAGCTCTGTCCCCCACTGTGTTCCGCTGTGTCCCCCGCTGTGTCCCGCTGTCCCCCACTGTGTTCCACTGTGTCCCCCGCTGTGTCCCGCTGTGTCCCCCACTGTGTCCCGCTGTGTCCCGCTGTGTCCCGCTGTGTCCCAGCTGTGTCCAGCTGAGTCCCCGCTGTGTCCCGCTGTGTCCCTTGCTGTGTCCCCCGCTGTGTCCGGCTGTGTCCCCCGCTGTGTCCCGCTGTGACCAATGCTGTGTCCCCGCTGTGTCCAGCTGTGTCCCCGCTGTGTCCCCTGCTGTGTCCCCCGCTGTGTCCGGCTGTGTCCCCCGCTGTGTCCCGCTGTGACCAATGCTGTGTCCCCGCTGTATCCTGCTGTGTCCCCGATGTGTCCCGCTGTGTCCTGCTGTGTACCCCTCTGTGTCCAGCTGTGTCCGCGCTCTGTCCCGCTGTATCTTCACTGTGTCCCCCGTTGTGTCCCGCTGTGTCCCCCCTGTTTCCGATTGTGTCACGCTGTGTCCCGCTCTGTCCTCGATGTGTCCCACTGTGTCCCGATGTGTCCCCTGCTGTGTCCCCTGCTGTGTCCCGCTGTGTCCCCCGCTGTGTCCCGCTGTGTCCCTCACTGTCTCCCGTTCTGTCCCCCGCTGTGTCTCAAGCTTTGTCCCCGCTCTGTCCCGCTGTGTCCAGCTGTGTTCCAGCTGTGTCCCCGCTGTGTCCCCACTGTGTCCCGATGTGTTCCCTGCTGTGTCCCCCGCTGTGTCCCCCGGTGTGTCCCGCTGTGTCCACTGCTA
>NW_012296706.1:0-4609 GCF_000151885.1 Dipodomys ordii
ACAGCGTCGATACAGCGGGTACACAGCATTACACAGCGTGTTACACAGCTGTGGACACCACGGGACACA
Source organism: Dipodomys ordii (assembly GCF_000151885.1). Taxonomy (NCBI): domain Eukaryota; kingdom Metazoa; phylum Chordata; class Mammalia; order Rodentia; family Heteromyidae; genus Dipodomys; species Dipodomys ordii. Next base: position 70 of record NW_012296706.1, read on the forward strand.
GTGGGGACACAGCGGGACAAAGTGGGACAAAGCAAGGACAAATCGTGAGACACAGCGAGGGACAGAGCGGGAGACAGCGGGGGACACAGCGAGGACACAGCAGGACACAGCGGGGGACACAGCTAGGACACAGCGGGACACAGCGGGACACAGTGGGGACACAAAGGGGACTCAGCGGGGGAAACAGCGGGGAAAACAGCGGGGGAAAAAGCGGGACACTCATGGGACACAGTGTGACACAGCAGGACACAGAGGGAACACTGCGTCGACACAGCGGGACAAAGTGGGGGACACAGCGGGACACAGCGGGACATAGCGGGGGACACAGCTGGGGACAGTGGAGACAAAGTGAGGACACAGCGGGACACAGTGGTGACACAGCTGGACACAACGGAGTACACAGTGGGACACAGCGGGCACAAAGCTGGGACAGAGCGGGACACAGCGGGACATAGCGGGGGACACAGCGGGACACAGAGGGGGACACAGTGAGGACACAGTGGGACACAGCGGGGGACACAGCGGGGGACACAGCGGGACACAGCCAGGAACAGCGTAGATACAGCGTGGACACAGCGTTACACAGCGTGGTACACAACTGTGGACACTACAAGACACAGTGTGGGCACAGCGGGACACAGCGGGACACAGTGGGAAACAGCGGGGACAAAGCGTGAGACACAGCGGGGGACAGAGTGGGAGAGAGCAGGGGACACAGCGGAGACTCAGCGGGGTCACAGCGGGACACAGAGTGACACAGCGGGACACAGCAGAGGACACAGCGGGACACAGCGGAGGACAGAGCGACGACACAACAGGACACAGCGGGGACACAGGGGGACTCAGCAGGGTTACAGCGGGACACAACGGGACACAGCAGGACACAGCGTGACACAGCTGGGACACAGCAGGGACACAGCAGGGACACAGTGGGGGACACAGCGGGACAAAATGGGACACAGCGGCGGACACAGTAGGACAGAGCAGGGGACACAGTGGGGGACAGAGGGGGACACCACGAATAACAGAGCAAGGACACAGCGGGACACAGCGGGACACAGCCTTGATTCAGCGGGATTCACAGCGTTACACAGCGGGTTACACAGCTGGGGACACAAAGGGACACAGTGGTGGACACAGCGGGACACAGCAGGACAGAGTGGGACACAGATGGGATAAAGCGTGAGACACAGCGGGGGACAGAGCGGGAGACAGCGGGGGACACAGCGAGGACACAGAGGGACACAGCGGGGACACAGCGGGGACTCAGCTGGGGACACAGCGGGGGACAAAGCGGGACACCACTGACACAGCGGGACACAGCGTGAAACAGCGGTGACCCTGCGGGGACACAGCGGGACACAGAGGGACATAGTGGGGGACACGGCGAGACACAGCGGGGGAAAGAGCGTGAGACACAGCGAGACACATCAGAGACAAAGCTATACACAGCGGGGTACATAGAGGGACACAGCGGGGAGCGGGGAAACAGCAGGGGACACAGCGGGACACAGCGGGGAACACAGCGAGGACACAGCGGGACACAGCGGGACACAGCGTCGATACAGCGAGGACACAGTGGGACACAGCGGGGTACACAGCTGGGGACACAACGGGACACAGCGGGGGACACATTGAGGACACAGCAGGACACAGCGGGGGACACAGGGGGGACACAGCAGGACACAGTGGGGGACAAAGCGAGTACACATTTGGACACAGCGGGGACACAGCGGGACTCAGCGGGGGACACAGCAGTACGCATCGGGACACAGCGGGACACAGCGGGGGACACAGAGGGGTACACAGCAGGACACAGCGAGGACACAGCGGGACACAGCGGGACACAGCGGGACACAGCGTCATTACAACAGGGACACAGCGGGACAGAGCGGGGTACACAGCTGGGGACACAACGGGGCACAGCAGGGGACACAGCGAGGACACAGTGGGACACAGCGGGACACAGCGGGGACATTGCGGGAACATAGCGGGACACAGCGGGACACAGTAGGACAAGCTTGTGACCCAGCGGGGACACAGCAGGACACAGCGGGGGACACAGCTAGGACACAGCGGGACACAACGGGACACAGTGGGGGCACCAAGGGGACTCAGAGGGGGAAACAGCGGGGGAAAAAGCGGGACACCATGGGACACATTGTGACACAGCAGGACACAGAGGGAACACTGCGTCGACACAGCAGGACAAAGAGGGGGACACAGCAGGACACAGCGGGACACAGTGGGGGACACAGCGGTGGACAGTGGAGACAAAGAGAGGACACAGCGGGACACAGTGGGGGACAGAGCGTGAGACACAGCGAGACACATCAGAGACAAAGCTATACACAGCGGGGTACATAGAGGGACACAGCGGGGAAACAGCGGGGGACACAGCGGGACACAGCGGGGAACACAGCGAGGACACAGCGGGACACAGAGGGACACAGCGTCGATACAGCGAGGACACAGTGGGACACAGCGGGGTACACATCTGGGGACACAACGGGACACAGCGGGGGGCACATTGAGGACACAGCAGGACACAGCGGGGGACACAGGGAGGACACAGCGGGACACAGCGGGGGACACAGCCAGTACACATTTGGACACAGCGGGGACACAGCGGGACTCAGCGGGGGACACAGCAGTACGCATCGGGACACAGCGGGACACAGCGGGGGATACAGAGGGGTACACAGCGGGACACAGCGAGGACACAGCGGGACACAGCGGGAAACAGCGTCATTACAATGGGGACACAGCGGGACAGAGCGGGGTACACAGCTGGGGACACAACGGGGCACAGCGGGGGACACAGCGAGGACACAGTGGGACACAGCGGGACACAGCGGGGACATTGCGGGAACATAGCGGGACACAGCGGGGTACACAGTGGGACACAGCAGGACACAGCTTGTGACCCAGCGAGGATACAGCGGGACACAGCGGGGGACACAGCTAGGACACAGCGGGACACAGCGGGACACAGTGGGGACACAAAGGGGACTCAGAGGGGGAAACAGCGGGGAAAAAAGCGGGACACCATGGGACACAGTGTGACACAGCAGGACACAGAGGGAACACTGCGTCGACACAGCGGGATACAGCGGGACACAGCAGACACAGCGGGACACAGCGGGGGACACAGCGGGGGACAGTGGACACAGCGGGACACAGCGGTGACACAGCTGGACACAACGGAGTACACAGCGGGACACAGCGGGCACAAAGCGGGGACAGAGCGGGACACAGCTGGACACAGCGGGACATAGCGAGGGACACAGCGGGACACAGAGGGGGACACAGTGAGGACACATTGGGACACAGCGGGGGACACAGGGGGGGACACAGCGGGACACAGCGAGGAACAGCGTAGATACAGCGGGGACACAGCGTTACACAGCGTGGTACACAGCTGTGGACACAACAGGACACAGTGTGGGCACAGCGGGACACAGCGGGACACAGTGGGACACAGCAGGGACAAAGCAGAGGACACAGCGGGACACAGCGGAGGACAGAGCGACGACGCAACAGGACGCAGTGGGGACACAGGGGGACTCAGCAGGGTTACAGCGGGACACAGCAGGACACAGCGTGACACAGCTGGGACACAGCAGGGACACAGCAGGGACACAGTGGGGGACACAGCGGGAGAAAACGGGACACAGCGGGGGACACAGTAGGACAGAGCAGGGGACACAGTGGGGGACAGAGGGGGACACCACGAATAACAGAGCAAGGACACAGCGGGACCCAGCTGGACACAGCCTTGATACAGCGGGATTCACAGCGTTACACAGCGGGTTACACAGCTGGGGACACAAAGGGACATAGTGGTGGACACAGCGGGACACAGCAGGACAGAGTGGGACACAGACGGGATAAAGCGTGAGACACAGCGGGGGACAGAGCGGGAGACAGTGGGGGACACAGCGAGGACACAGCGGGACACAGCGGGGACACAGCGGGGGACAAAGCGTGACACCACGGAACACAGCGGGACACAGCGCGAAACAGCGGTGACCCTTCGGGGACACAGCGGGACACAGCGAGGGACACAGCGGGACACAGCGGGTGACACAGCAGAACACAGTGGGGGACACAGCGAGGACACAGTGGGACACAGCAAGACACAGCATCGAAACAGCTGGGACACAGCGGTACACAGCGGGGTACACAGCTGGGGACACAACGGGACACAGCGGCGGACACAGCGAGGACACAGTGGGACACAGCAGGACACAGCGGGGACACTGCGGGAACATAGCGGGACACAGCGGGGTACACAGCGGGACACAGCGGGACACAGCTTGGGACACAGCTGGGATACAGCGGGACACAGCGGGGGACACAGCTAGGACACAGCGGGATACAGCGGGACACAATGGGGACACAAAGGGGACTCAGCGGGGGAAACAGCGGGGGAAAAGGGGGACACCATGGGACACACTGTGACACAGCAGGACACAGAGGGAACACTGCGTCGACACAGCGGGACAAAGCGGGGGACACAGCGGACACAGCGGACTGA
>NW_012296707.1:0-4608 GCF_000151885.1 Dipodomys ordii
CACTTCCTTCTCCTTCTCCTACTTCTCAATCTCCTTCTGCTTCTTCTGCTTCTCCTACTTCTCTTTCTGCATCTTCTTCTGCTTCTGCTTCTCCTTCTGCTGCTTCTTCTGCTTCTGTTTCTCCTTCTGCTTCTCCTTCTGCTTCTTCTGCTTCTCCTTCTGCTTCTCCTTCTGTTTCTCCTTCTCGTTCTTCTGCTTTTACTTTTGCTTCTCCTTCTGCTTCTACTGCAACTGCTACTGCTTCTGCTTCTTCTGTTTCTTCCGCTTCTCCTTCTCCTTTTGATTCTCTTTCTGCTTCTGCTTCTCCTTCAGCTTCTCATTCTGCTTCTCCAGATTCTGCTTCTTCTGCTTCTCCTGCTTCTCCTTCTGCTTCAGGTTCTGCTTCTGCTTCTTCGGATTCTTATGCTTCTGGTTCTCCTGCTTCTGCTTCTTCTGCTTCCCCTCCTTCTCTTTCTGCTTCTCCTTCTGTTTCTGCTTCTCCATCTGCTTCTGCTTCTGCTTCTTGTCCTTCTGCTGTTTCTTCTGCTTCTGCTTCTCCTGCTTCTGCTTCTTCTTTCTGCTTCTCCTTCTGCTTCTGCTCCTCCTTCTGCTTCTGCTCCTTCTATTTCTTCTGTTTATTCTTCTTCTGCTTCTCCCGCTCTGCTTCTTCTGCTTCTCCTGCTTCTCGTTCTGCTTCTCTTCGTCGGCTTCTCTTTCTACTTCTCCTTCTGCTTCTTCTGATTCTGCTTCTTCTCCTTCTGCTTCTGCTTCTTCTGCTTCTCTTGCTACTCCTTCTGCATCTCCTTCTGCTTGTGCTTTTCCTTCTGCTTCTTCTTCTGCTTCTGCTTCTCCTTCTTCTGCTTCTTCGTCTGTTTCTGCTTCTTCTGTTTTTCCTGCTTCTCCTTCTGCTTCTCATTCTTCTTCTCCTTCTGTTTCTCCTTGTCGTTATTCTGCTATTCCTTCTGCTTCTCTATCTGCTTCTGCTTCTTCTGCTACTGCTTCTGCTTCTTCTGCTTCTCTTTCTGCTTCTCCTTCTGCTTTTGCTTCTCTTTCTGCTTCTGCTTCTCCTTCTTCTCCAGATTCTGCTTCTGCTGCTTCTCCTTCTTCTTCTTCCGCTTCAGGTTCTGCTTCTGCTTCTTCTGCTTCAGGTTCTGCTTCTCCTTCTGTTTCTGCTTCTCTTTCTGCTTCTGCTTCTTATCCTTCTTCTATTTCTTTTGATTCTGCTTCTCCTGCTTCTGCTTCTCCTGCTTCTCCTTCTGTTTCTCCTTATGCTTCTCCTTCTGCTTCTCCTTCTTCTGCTTCTACTTCTGCTTCTGCTTCTCCTTCTGCATCTTCTTCTGTTTCAATTTCTCCTTCTTCTGCTTTTCATTCTGCTTCTCCTTCTCCTGCTTCTGCTTCTCCTGCTTCTCCTTCTGCTTCTCTTTCTGCTTTTGCTTATCCTTCTGTTTCTCCTACTCCTAATCCTTCTCTTTCTCCTTCTCCTTCTTCTTCTTCTGCTTCTCCTGCTGCTACTTCTTCTGCTTCTTCTGCTTTTTCTGTTTCTTCTGTCTCTGCTTCTCCTGCTTCTTCTTCTTCTGCTTCTCCTTCTTCTCCTTCTGCTGCTCCGTCTCATTCTCCTTCTCCTTCAATTCCTCCTTCTTGTGCTTCTCTTTCTGCTTCTGCTTCTCCTGCTTCTGATTCTGTTTCTCCTTCTGCTTCTCCTTCTGCTTCTCTTTCTGCTTCTTATTCTGCTTCTGCTCCTCCTACTCCTAATCCTTCTCTTTCTCCCTCTTCTTCTGCTTCTCGTTCTGCTTCTGCTTCTTCTGCTTGTTCGGTTTCTTCTGCTTCTGCTTTTCCAGCTTCTGCTGCTTATGCTTCTCCTTCTGCTTCAGGTTCTCCTTCTGATTCTTCGGCTTCTTCTATTTCTTCTGCTTCTGCTTCTCCTGCTACTGCTTCTTCTGCTTCTTCTGCTTCTCTTTCTGCTTCTCCTTCTGCTTCTGCTTCTCCTTCTGCTCCTTCTCTTTCTTCTGTTTCTTCTTCTTCTGCATCTCCCGCTTCTGCTTCTTCTGCTTCTCCTGCTTGTCCTTCTCCTTCTGCTTCTCCTTCTCCTTCTTCTCCTTCTCTTTCTGCTTCTGCTTCTTCTGAATCTCCAACTTCTCCTTCTTCTGCTCCTTCTGTTTCGGCTTCGCTTTCTGCTTCTGCATCTCCTTCTGCTTCACCTTCTGCTGCTCTTTCTCCTTCTTCTGTTTCTCCCTCTGCTTCTGCTTCTTATGCTTCTTCTTTATCTTCTGCTTCTGCTTCTGCTTCTTCTGTTTCTCCTGCCTGAATTTCTGATTCTACTTCATCGGCTGCTTCTCCTTCTGCTTCTGCTTCTACTTCTGATTCTGATTCTGCTTCTTCTGCTTCTTCTCTTTCGGCTTCTCCTGCTTCTGCTTCTTGTGCTTCTCCTGCTTCTCTTTCTGCTTCTCATTCCGCTTCTGCTTCTGCTTCTGCTTCTGCTTCTCCTCCTTCTCCTTCTCCTACTTCTGCTTCTCATTCATCTTCTGCTTCTTCTGCTTCTCCTCCTTCTCCTTCTCCTACTTCTGCTTCTCCTTCATCTTCTGCTTCTTCTGCATCTCCTGCTTCTCCTTCTGCATCTCCTTCTGCTTGTGCTTGTCCTTATGCTTCTTCTTCTGCCTCTGCTTCTCCTTCTCCTTCTTTTGCTTCTCCTTTTGCTTCTGCTTCTTCTGCTTTTCCTGCTTCTCCTTCTGCTTCTGCTTCTTCTGCTTTTCCTTCTGCATCTTCTTCTGCTTCTGCTTCTTCTTCTCCTTCTTCTGCTTCTCCTTCTTCTTCTCCTTCTGCTTCTTCTTCTTCCGCTTTACCTGCTTCTCTTTCTGCTTCTCCTTCTGTTTCTACTTCTCCTTCTTGTACTTCTGCTTTTACTTCTGCTTCTCCTTCTGCTTCTGCTACAACTGCTACTGCTTCTACTTCTTCTGTTTCTTCTGCTTCTCCTTCTGATTTTGATTCTCTTTCTGCTTCTGCTTCTCCTTCTGCTTCTCCAGATTCTGCTTCTTCTGCTTCTCCTGCTTCTCCTTCTGCCTGAGGTTCTCCTTTTGCTAATTCGGGTTCTTATGCTTCTGCTTCTCCTGCTTCTGCTTCTTCTGCTTCCCCTCCTTCTCTTTCTGCTTCTCCTTCTGTTTCTGCTTCTCCTTCTGCTTCTGCTTCTTGTCCTTCTCCTGTTTGTTCTGCTTATGCTTCTCCTGTTTCTGCATCTCCTGCTCCTCCTTCTGCTGCTCTTTCAGCTTCTCCTGCTGCTTTTCCTTCTCCTGCTCCTTCTTCTGCTTCTCTTTCTGCTTTTCCTTCTGTTTCTCCTTCTCCCTCACCTTCTCGTTCTTCTGCTTCTCGTTCTTCTGCTTTTCCTTCTGCTTCTACTTCTTCTTCTGCTACTGCCTCTGCTTCTTCTGTATCTTCTGCTTCTCGTTTCTTATGCTTCTCCTTCTGCTTTTGCTTCTCTTTCTGCTTCTGCTTCTCCTTCTGCTTCTCCTTCTGCTTCTCCAGATTCTGCTTCTTCTGCTTCTCCTGCTTCTCCTTCTGCTTCAGGTTCTGCTTCTGCTTCTTCGGTTTCTTCTTCTTCTGCTTCTCCTGCTGCTGCTTCTTCTGCTTCTCCTGCTTCTCTTTCTGCTTTTCCTTTTTTTTCTCCTTCTGCTTTTGCTTCTTCTCCTTCTTCTGTTTCTTCTGCTTCTGCTTCTCCTGCTTCTGCTTCTCCTGCTTCTCGTTCTGCTTCTCTTTCTGCTTCACCTTCTCCTTCTCCTTCTTCTGCTTCTCCTTCTGCTTCTGCTTCTCCTTCTGCTTCAATTTCTCCTTCTGCTTCTCATTCTGCTTCTGCGTCTTTTGTTTCTTCTGCTTCTGCTTCTCCTGCTTCTCCTACTTCTCGTGCTGCTTCTCCTTCTGCGTCTCTTTCTGCTTCTGCTTATCCTTTTTCTTCTCCTACCCCTAATCCTTCTCTTTCGCCTTCTCCATCTCTTCTTCTGCTTGTCCTGGTGCTTCTGCTTCTGCTTATTCTACTATTTCTGTTTCTTCTGCTTCTCCTTCAGATTATGCTTCTTCTGTTTCTCCTTCTGCTTCAGATTCTGCTTCTGCTTCTTCGGCTTCTCCTGTTTCTTCTGCTTCTTCTTCTCCTGCTTCTTCAGGTTCTCCTGCTTCTCTTTCTGCTTCTCCTTCTGCTTCTTCTTTTCCTTCTGCTTCTGCTCTTCTCCTTCTTCTGTTTCTTTTGCTTCTGTTTCTTCTTCTTCTTCTTCTTCTTCTTCTTCTTCTTCTTCTTCTTCTTCTTCTTCTTCTTCTGTTTCTTCTGATTCTACTTCTGCTTCTCCTTCTTCTACTTCTCTTTCTGTTTCTACTTCTGCTTCTTCTGATTCTCCTGCTTCTCCTTTTGTTCTCCTTCTGTTTCTGCTTCTCTTTCTGCTTCTGCTTCTCCTTCTGCTGCTCCTTTTCCTTCTCCTTCTTCTGCTTCTCCCACTGCTTCTGCTTCTGCTTCTTTTGCTTATTCTATTTCTTCTGCTTCTCCTGCATCTACTGCTTCTCCTTATGCTTCTCCTTATGCTTCTCCTTATGCTTCTCCTTCTTCTTCTACAAATCTTCTTCTTCTTCTTCTTCTTCTTCTTCTTCTTCTTC
>NW_012296708.1:0-4608 GCF_000151885.1 Dipodomys ordii
CAGCTTGGGACACAGCGAGGACAAAGCGGGACACAGCGGGACACATTCAGGGACACACCAGGGACACAGCAGGGACACAGCGGCGGACACTGCGGGGGACTCAGCGGGACACAACGGGGAACACAGCTGGGGACACAACGGGACACAGCAGTGGACACAGCAAGGACACAGCGGGACACAGCCGGACACAGCGAGAGACACAGCGGGGGACACAGCGGGACACAGCGGGGAACAAAGAGAGGACACAGCGGGACCCAGCGGGTCACAGCGTCGATAGAGCGGGGACACAGCGGGACACAGAGGTGACACAAAGGGACTCAGCGGGGGACACTGCGGGACCCAGCGGGACACAGCGGGGACACAGCAAGGACACAGCGGGGGACACAGCAGGACACAGCGGGACACAGCGGGGGACACAGCGAGGGACACAGCGGGGGACACAGCGGGACACAGTGGGGAACACAGAGAGAGACACAGCAGGACCCAGCGAGACACAGCGTCGATACAGCAGGGACACAGCGGGGTACACAGCTGTTGACACAACGGGACACAGTGGGGCACACAGCGGGACACAGCGGGACACAGTGGGGCACAGCGGGGACAAAACGGGAGACACAGTGGGGAACAGAGCAGGACACAGTGGGGGACACAGAGAGGACACAGTGGGGACACAGCGAGATTCAGCCGGGGACACAGCGGGGGACAAAGCGGGACACCACGGGACACAGTGGGACACAGCGGAACACAGCGGGGTCACTGCGGGACACAGTGGGGGACAAAGCGGGACACAGCGGGACACAGCGGGGACGCAGCAGGACACAGCGGGACACAGCGGGACACGGCGGGGGACACAGCGGGACACAGAGGGGGACACAGCGAGGACACAGCGGGACACAGAGGGACACAGCGGGGGACAGAGCGAGGACACAGTGGGGGACAAAGTGGGGGAAACAGCTGGACACAGCGGGGAACACAGCGAGGACACATCGGGACCCAGCGGGACACAGCGTCGATACAGCGGAGACACAGCATTATACAGCATGGTACAAAGCTGTGGACACAACGGGACACAGTGGGGGCACAGCGGGACACAGCGGTACGCAGTGGGACACAGCGGGACACAGCGGGGACAGAGCGGGACACAGTTGGACATAGCGGGACACAGCGAGGGACACAGCGGGAGACAAAGAGTGACACCACGAAACACAGCGGGACACAGCAGGAAATAGCAGTGACACTGCGGGGACACAGTGGGACACAGCGGGGGACACAGCGGGACACAGAGCGGGACAGAGTGGGACACAGTGGGGGACACGGCTGGACACAGCAGGGGAAACAGTTGGGGACACAGCGGGACACAGCGGGACACAGCGAGGACACAGCGGGACAGAGCGGGACACTGCAGGGCACAGCGGGGGACACAGCGGGACAAAGCGGGGGACACAGCGGGACACAGCAGGACACAGCGGGGGACACAGCGGGGGACAGCGGAGACAGAGAGGGGCCAAAGCGAGACACAACGGTGACACAGCTGGACACAACACAGTACACAACGGGACACAGCGGGCACACAGCGGGGACACAGCGGGACACAGCGGGACACAGCGTGACGCAGCTGGGGACACAGCGGGGACACAGTGGGACACAGCGGAACACAGCGAGGGACAAAGCAGGAGACAGCGGGGGACACAGCGAGGACACAGGGGGACACAACGGCGACACAGAGGGGACTCACCGGGGGACACAGCGTGGGACAAAGTGGGACACCACGGGACACAGAGTTACACAGCGGGACACAGCTGGGGACACAGCGGTGGACACAGCGGGACACAGCGGGGAACACAGCGAGGACACAGCGGGACACAGCGGGACACAGCGTCGATACAGCGGGGACACAGCGTGGTACACAGCGTGGTACACAGCTGTGGACACAAGGGGACACAGTGGGGGCACAGTCGGACACAGCGGTACACAGTGGGACACAGCGGGGTCAAAGCGTGAGACACAGCGGGGGACAGAGAGGGAGACAGTAGGGGACTCAGCAAGGACACAGCGGCACACAACGGGACACAGCGGGAAACAGAGGTGAACCTGCGGTGACACAGCGGGACACAGCGGGACACAGCGGGGACACAGCGAGGACACAGCAGCACACAAAGGGACACAGCGGGAAACAGAGGTGAACCTGCGGGGACACAGCGGGACACAGTGGGGGACACAGCGGGACACAGTGTGGGACACAGCAGTGAAACAGCGGGACACAACGGGACACAGCAGGGGGACACATTGAGGTCACAGCGTGACACAACGGGACACAGCAGGGGGACACAGTGAGGACACCAAGGGAACACAGCGTGACACAGCGGGAAGCAGAGGTGAACCTGCGGGGACACAGCGGGACACAGTGGGGGACACTATGCGATACAGCGTGGGACACAGCGGGACACAGTGGGGGACAGAGCGTGGGACACAGCGAGACACAGCGGGGACAAAGCTGGACACAGCGGGGTACACAGAGGGAGACAGCGGGGACACAGTGGGGAAACAGCGTGACACAGCAGGACACAGCGGGAAACAGCCGCGGACACAGCGAGGACACAGCGGCACAGAACGGGGGACACAGCAAGGACACAGTGGGACCCAGCGGGGGACACAGCGAGACATAGCAAGGGACACAGCGGGGTACACAGAGGGACACAGCGGGACACAGCGGGGGACACAGGGAGGACACAGCGGGACACAGCGGGGGACATAGCGAGGACACATTGGGACACAGAGCGGACACAGCGGGACTCAGCGGGGCGCAGCAGTACACAGTGGGACACACCGGGACACAGCGGGGACACAGCAGGGACACTGCGGGGGATACAGCGGGACACAGCGGGGGACACAGGGAGGACACAGCGGGACCCAGGTGAACCCAGCGTCGATATGGCAGGGACACAGCAGGACACAGCAGGGAAAAAAGCGAGGACTCTGCAGAACACAGCGTGGGACACAGCGAGGACACAGCGAGGACACAGCGGGACACAGCGGGGACACAGCCGTAGACACTGCATGACTCTGTGGTGGACTTTGCGTTACACATCGGTGAACACTTCTAGGACACATCGGGACCCAGGGCGACACAGCGTCGATACAGCGGGGACACAGCGTTACACAGCGTGGTACACAGCTGTGAACACATCGGGACACAGTGGGGGCACAGCGGGACACAGCGGGATACAGTGGGACTCAGCAGGGACAAAGCTTGAGACACAGCGGGGTACAGAGCGGGAGACAGCGGGGGACACAGCGAGGACACAGTGGTACACAGCGCTGACACTGGGGGCACACAGCGGTACACAGCGGGGAACACAGCGGGGGACACAGCGGGACACAGAGGGACACAGCGGGGGACACAGGGGGGACACAGCGGGACACAGTGGGGGACACAGCGAGGACACATTGGGACACAGCAGGGACACAGCGGGACGCAGCGGGGGACACAGCAGTACACATCGGGACACAGCGGGACACAGCGAGGGACGCAGAGGGGTACACAGCGGGATAAAGCGGGGAACACAGCGAGGACACAACGGGATCAAGCGGGACACAGCGTCGATACAGCGGGAACAAAGCAGGACACAGCGGGGTACACAGCTGGGGACACAGCGGGACACAGCGGGGGACACAGCAGGGGACACAGCGGGACACAGCGGGGAACACAGCGAGGACACAGCGGGACACAGTGGGACAGAGCGTCGATACAGCGGGGACACAGCGTTACACAGCGTGGTACACAGTTGTGGACACAACGGGACACAGTGGGGGCACAGCTGGACACAGCGGGACACAGTGGGACACAGCAGGGACAAAGCGTGAGACACAGCGGGGGACAGAGAGGGAGACAGCAGGGGACACAGCGAGGAAACAGCGGGACACAGCGGTGACACAGCGGGGACTCAGCAGGGGACACAGCGGGACACAGCGGGGGACACAGCAGGACACAGCGGGGGACACTGCAGGACACAGTGTGGGACAGAGCGTGGGACACAGCGAGACACAGCAGGGACAAAGCTGGATACAGCGAGGTACACAGAGGGACACAGTGGGGAAACAGCGTGACACAAAAGGACACAGCGCGACACAGCGGGGGACACAGCGAGGACACAGTGGCACACAGTGGGGGACACAGCAAGGACAGAGCGGGACACAGTGGGGGACACAGCGGGACATAGCGGGGGACACAGCGGGGGACACAGCGGGACACAGCGGCACACAGCGGGGGACACAGGAAGGACACAGCGGTACACAGCGGGGGACAGAGCGAGGACACATTGGGACACAGCGGGGACACAGCGGGACTCAGCGGGGGACGCAGCAGTACACAGCGGGACACAGCAGGACACAGCGGGGACACAGCAGGAACACAGCGGGGTCACAGCGGGAAACAGCGGGGGACACAGAGGGGTACACAGCGGGACACAGCGAGGAAAAAAGCGAGGCAACAGCAGAACACAGCGTGGGACACAGCGAGGACACAGCGGGACACAGCGGCGACAAAGCAGTAGACACAGCGGGACACACTGGCGGACACGGCGGGACATAGCTGGGGACACAGGGAGG
>NW_012296709.1:0-2812 GCF_000151885.1 Dipodomys ordii
GCGGGAGACAAAGAGGGACACCACGGAACACAGCGGGTACACAGCAGGAAACAGCAGTGACACTGCGGGGACACAGTGGGACACAGCGGGGGACACAGCTGGACACAGAGGGGGACAGAGTGGGACACAGTGGAGGACAAAGCTGGACACAGCAGGGGAAACAGTGGGGGACACAGCGGGACACAGCGGGACACAGCGAGGGCACAGCGGGACAGAGCGGGACACTGCAGGGCACAGCGGGGGATACAGCGGGACACAGCGGGGGACACACCGAGGACACAGCGGAACACAGAGTAGGACACAGTGAGGACACAGCGGGACACAGCGGGACACAGCGGGACACAGCCGGGTTCCAGCAGTGGACACAGCGGGACACAGCGGGGGACACAGCGGGACACAGCGGGGGACACATGGAGGACTCAGCGGGACAAAGCGGGGACACAGCGGCGACTCACCAGGGGACACAGCGGGGGACAAAGCGGGACACCACAGAACACCGTGGGGAACAGCGGGACACAGCGGGGAAACTGCGGGGACACAGGGGGACAAAGCGTGGGACACATAGGGACACAGCGGGGGACACAGTGGGGGACACAGCGGGACACAGCGGGGAACACAGCGAGGACACAGCCATACCCAGCGGTACACAGCGTCGATACAGCGGGGACACAGCGTTACACAGCATGGTACACAGCTGTGAACACAACGGGACACAGTGGGGGCACAGCGGGACACAGCGGGACACAGTGGGACACAGCGGGGACAAAGCTTGAGACACAGCGGGGTACAGAGCGAGAGACAGCGGGGGACACAGCGAGGACACAGCAGGACACAGCGCTGACACTGCGGGGGACACAGCGGGGGACACAGCCGGACACAGCCGGACACAGCGGGGGACACAGGGGGGACACAGCGGGACCCAGCGCGGGACACAGCGAGGACACATTGGGACACAGCGGGGACACAGCGGGACTCAGCGCGGGACACAGCAGTACACAGCGGGACACAGCGGGACACAGAGGGGGACACAGAGGGGTAAACAGCGGGACACAGCGGGGAACACAGCGAGGACACAGCGGGACCAAGCGGGACACAGCGTCGATACAGCGGGGACACAGTGGGACACAGCGGGGTACACAGCTGGGTACACAACGGGACACAGCGGGGGACACAGCGAGGACACAGCAGAACACAGCGTGGGAAACAGCGAGGACACAGCGGGACACAGCGAGACACAGCGGGACACAGTGGGGACACAGCAGTAGACACAGCGGGACACAGCGAGGACACAGCGGGGACACAGCGGGGACACAGCGGCACCCAGCAGGACACAGCGGGGCACACAGCGGGACACAGCGGGACACAGCTTGGGACACAGCGGGAACACAGCAGGACACAGCCGGGGACACAACGAGGACACAGCGGGACACAGCGGGACACAGCGTGGGACAAAGCGGGAGGTAGCAGGGGACACAGCGAGGACACAACGGGGGACACAGCGGGACACAGCGGGGACACAGAGGGGACTCAGAAGTGGACATAGCGTTGGACAAAGCGGGACACCACAGGACACAGTGGGACACAGCGGGACACAGCGGGGACACTGCGGGGACACAGCGGGACAAAGCGGGGGACGCAGCGGGATCCAGCGGGACACAGCAGGACCCAGCGGGGAAACAGCGGGGACACAGTGGGACACAGCGAGGACACAGCGGGACACAGCAGGACACTGCGGGGAACAGCGGGGGACACAGCAGGACAGGGCGGGGGACACAGGGAGGACACAGCGGAACACAGCATGGGACAAAGCGAGGACACAGCGTGAAACAGCGAGACACAGCGGGACCCAGCGGGGACCCAGCAGTGGACACAGCGAGACACAGCGGGGGACAAAGCGGGACACCACGGAACACAGCAGGACACAGCGTGAAACAGCGGTGAACCTGCGGGGACACAGCGGGACACAGCGGGGGACACAGCGGGACACAGCGGGACACAGCGGGGGACACTGCAGGGACACAGTGGGACACAGTAGGACACAGCATGGGACAAAGCGGGAGACAGCGGAGGACACAGCGAGGACACAGCTGGACACAGCGGGGACACAGAGGGGACTCAGCAAGGGACATAGAGGGGAAAAAGCGGGACACCACGGGACACAGTAGGACACAGCGGGACACAGCGGGGACACTGCGGGACACAGCCGGGGGACACAGCGGTGGACAGCGGGGGAAAGAGAAGGGACACAGCGGGACACAGAGGGGACACAGCTGGACACAGAAGGGTACACAGCGGGGCACAGCGGACACACAACAGGGACAGAGCTGGACACAGAGGGACACAGAGGGGACAGAGCGTGACACAGCGGGACACAGCGGGACACAGCGGGGAACACAGGGAGGACATAGCGGGACCCAGCGGGACCCAGCGCCGTTACAGCGGGGACACAGCGGGACACAGCGCGGTGCACAGCTGGGGACACAACGGGACACTCGTGGGACACAGCGAGGACACAGCGGGACACAGCGGGACACAGCCGGGGGACACAGCGGTGGACAGCGGGGGAAAGAGAAGGGACACAGCGGGACACAGAGGGGACACAGCTGGACACAGAATGGTACACAGCGGGGCACAGCGGACACACAACAGGGACAGAGCTGGACACAGAGGGACACAGAGTGGACAGGGCGTGACACAGCGGGACACAGCGGGACACAGCGGGGAACACAGGGAGGACATAGCGGGACTCAGCGGGACCCAGCGTCGTTACAGCGGGGACACAGCGGGACACAGCGGGGTGCACAGCTGGGGA
>NW_012296710.1:0-1795 GCF_000151885.1 Dipodomys ordii
CGAAGACACAGGGGGACACAGTGGGGACACAGCAGTTGACACAGGGGGACACAGCGAGGACACAGCGGGGACACAGCGGGACACAGCGGCACCCAGCAGGACACAGCGGGGCACACAGCGGGACACAGCGGGACACAGCTTGGGACACAGCGGGAACACAGCAGGACACAGCCGGGGACACAACGAGGACACAGCGGGACACAGCGGGACACAGCGTGGGACAAAGCGGGGAGGTAGCAGGGGACACAGCGAGGACACAGCGGGACACAGTGGCGACACATAGAGGACTCAGCGGGGGACACAGTGGGGGGACAGAGCAGGACACAGTGGGACCCAGCGGGGACAAATCATGAGACACAGTGGTGGACAGATCGGGGAGACAGAGGCGGACACAGCGAGGACACAGCGGGACACAGCGGGGACACAGAGGTGGCTCAGGGAGGCCACAGCGGGGGACAAAGCGGGACACCACGGAACACAGCGGGACACAGTGAGAAACAGCGGTGAACCTGTGGCGACACAGCGGGACACAGCAGGGGACACAGCGGGACACAGCGGGGACACAGCGGGACCCAGCAGGACACAGCGGGACACAGCTCGGGACACAGTGGGACACAGCGGGGACAAAGCTTGAGACACAGTGGGGTACAGAGCGGGAGACAGCGGGGGACACAGCGAGGACACAGCGGGACACAGCGCTGACACTGCGGGGGACACAGCGGGGGACACAGCCGGACACAGCCGGACACAGCAGGGGACACAGGGGGGACACAGCGGGACTCAGCAGGGGACACAGCAGTACACAGCTGGACACAGCGGGTCACAGCGAGGGACACAGAGGGGTACATAGCGGGACACAGTGGGGAACACAGCGAGGACACAGCGGGACCCAGCGGGACACAGCGGGGGACACAGCCGGACACAGCAGGGACACAGAGGGGACACAGCGGGACCCAGCAGGACACAGTGGGGGACACAGCGGGACACAGCGGGACACAGCGGGGGACACAGCTGGACACAGCAGGGACACAGTAGGACACAGCGTGGGACAAAGCGGGAGACAGCGGAGGACACAGCGAGGACACAGCTGGACACAGCGGGGACACAGAGGGGACTCAGCAGGGGACATAGAGGGGAAAAAGCGGGACACCACGGGACACAGTAGGACACAGCGGGACACAGCGGGGACACTGCGGGACTCATCCGGGGGACACAGCGGTGGACAGCGGGGGAAAGAGAAGGGACACAGCGGGACACAGAGGGGACACAGCTGGACACAGAGGGGTACACAGCGGGGCACAGCGGACTCACAACAGGGACAGAGCTGGACACAGAGGGACACAGAGGGGACAGAGGGTGACACAGCGGGACACAGCGGAACACAGCAGGGCACTCAGCGGGACACAGCGAGGGACACAGGGAGGACACAGCTGGACACTGAGGGAGACAGAGCGAGGACACAGCCGGACTCAGCGAAACACAGCGTGACACAGTGGGGACACAGCAGGGGACACAGCGGGACACAGCGTGGGACACAGAGGGACACAACGAGGTACACAGCAGGGACAAAGTGGGACACAGCGGGGGACACAGCGAGGACAAAGCGGGACACAGCGGTGACACAGCGGGACACAGCTGGGGACACTGCGGGACACAGCGGGACCCAGCGGGGACAAAGCCTGAGACACAGCGGTGGACAGAGCGGGAGACAGAGGCGGACACAGCGAGGACACAGCGGCGGACACAAGAGGGACACAGCGGGACATAGCGGGGGACACAGCAGCGACACAGTGGG
>NW_012296711.1:0-4607 GCF_000151885.1 Dipodomys ordii
GCGGGACACAGAGGGACACAGCGGAGGACAGATCGGAACACAGCGAGGGACACAGGGAGGACAAAACGGGACACAGCGGGGACACAGCGGGACATAGCAGGGGACAGAGCGGGACAAAGCGGGGAAACAGGGAGGACACAGCGGGACACAGCGGGGACACAGCGGGGGACACAGCGGGGACACAGCGGGGACTCAGCGGGGGACACAGCAAGGGACAAAGCGGGGACACAGCGGGGACTCAGCGGGGGACACAGCGGGGGACATAGCGGGACACCACGGAACACAGCGGGACACAGCGGGAAACAGCGGTGAACGTGCGGGGACACAGCGGGACACAGCAGGGGACCCAGCGGGACACAGTGGGAGACAGAGCGTGGGACACAGTGAGACACAGCGGGGACAAAGCTGGACACAGCAGGGGACACAGCGGGACACAGCACGGGACACAGCGGGGGACACAGCGGGACACAGAGGACACACATGAGACACAGAGGGGACACAGCAGGACACAGCGAGGGAAACAGTGAGGACACATTGGGACACAGCCTGGACACAGCGGGACTCAGCGGGGGATACAGCATTACACAGCGGGATACAGCGGGACACAGCGGGGACACAGCAGGGACACAGCGGGGGACACTGCAGGGACAAAGTGGGGGACATAGCGGGGGACACAGCGGGACACAGCGGGGACACAGCGGGACCCAGCGGGGAAACAGCGGGTACTCAGGGGGGGACACAGAGGGACAAAGGTGGTCACAGCGGGACACAGCGGCGACGCAGCAGGAACACAGCGGCAGACACAACCAGACACAGTGGGACACAGCGGGGACACAGAGGGGGACACAGCGGGGACACAGGGGGGACAGAGCGGGACACAGTGAGGACACAGCGGGACACAGCCGGGACACAGCGGGGGACACAGGGGGGACAGAGCGGGACACAGTGAGGACACAGCGGGACACAGGGGGGACACAGCGGGACACAGCAGGACACAGTGGGGGACACAGCGAGACACAGCGGGACACTGCGGGAGACACAGCGAGGACACAACGGGACACAGCGGAACACAGTGGGACACAGTGGGGACACAGCAGGGGACTCAGCAGGACACAGCGGGGGACACAGCCGGACACAGAGGGGACACAGGGGGGACAAAGCGGGACACAGCGGGGGACACATCGGGACACAGCGACGGACAGAGCGGGGGACACAGCAGGGACACAGCGGGACAAAGCGGGACACAGTGGGGACACAGCGGGGGACACAGCGGGGACACAGCGGGGGACATAGCAGGACACAGCGGGGACACAGCGGGACACAGAGGGACACAGCAGGGGACACAGCAAGACACAGCGGAAACTCAGCGGGGGACACAGCGGGGACACAGCGGGACAAAGAGGGGGACATTGGGGACACAGCGGGGGACAACGGGGACACAGCGTGACACAGTGGGGAAACAGCGAGGACACAGCGGGACACAGCAGGACACAGCGGGGACAAAGCTGGACACTACGGGGTACACAGCGGGACACTGTGGGGACACAGCGAGGACACAGTGGGACACAGTGGGACACAGCGGGACACAGCAGGACACAGCGGGACACAGCTGGCCCAGCGGGTCACAGCGGGGACACAGCTGGACACAGCGGGGTACACAGCAGGACACAGCGGGGACACAGCTAGGACACAACGGGACACAGCGGGACACAGCGGGACACTGCGGGAGACCCAGCGAGGACACAACGGGACACAGTGGAAAACAGTGGGACACAGCGGAGACACAGCAGGGGACCCAGCAGGACACAGGGGGAACAAAGCGAGGACACAACGGGACACAGCGGAAAACAGTGGGACACAGCGGAGACACAGCAGGGGACCGAGCAGGACACAGGGGGGACAAAGCGAGACACAGCGGGGGACACAGCGGGACACAGCGGGACACAGCGAGGGACACAGCGGGGGACACAGCAGGGACACAGCGGGACACAGTGGGACACAGCGGGCCACAGCAGGGAAACAGCGGGGAAACAGCGGGGACACAGCGGGGATACAATGGGACACAACGGGACACAGCGGGGTACACAGCTGGACACAGCGGGGACACAGCGGGACGCAGCGGGACACAGCGGGGATACAATGGGACACAACGGGACACAGCGGGGTACACATCAGGACACAGCGGGACACAGCGGGACACAGTGGGAAACAGCGCGACACAGTAGGACACAGTAGGACACAGAGGGGGACACAGCAGGACACAGCAGGATACACAGCGAGGACACAGCTGGCCCAGCGGGACACAGCGGGGACACAGCTGGACACAGCGGGGTACACAGCGGGAAACAGCAGGACACAGCGGGACACAGCGGTGGACACAGCGAGAAACAGCGCAGGACATAGTGGAGGAAACATCGGGACACAGCTGGGAAAACAGCGTGACACAGCGTGACACAGCTGGGGCAACGGGGACACAGCGGTACACAGCGGGACAAAGCGGGGACAGAGCGGGACATAGCGTGACACAGCGGGACACAGCGGGGGACACAGTGGACACAGCGGGGGACACAGCTGGACACATTGGGGTACGCAATGGGGACACAGTTGGACACAGCAGGGTACACAGCGGGTCATAGCGGGACACAGCGAGGACACAGCGGGACACTGCGGGAGACACTGCGAGGACACAGCGGGGCACAGTGGAACACAGCGGGACACAGCTGGACACAGAGCGACACAGTGGGAGAAAAAGCAGGAGACCGCAGGGGACACAGTGAGGACACAGCGAGACACAGCCGGGTCACAGCGGGGGACACAGTGGGCTCAGAGCGGGATCCAGTGCGGACACAGCGGGACACAGGGGGGACACAGCGGGACACAGCGGGACACAGTGGGGGACACAGCGAGACACAGCGGGACACTGCGGGAGACACAGCGAGGACACAATGGGACACAGCGGAACACAGTGGGACACAGCGCTGACACAGCAGGGGACTCAGCAGGACACAGCGGGGGACACAGCCGGACACAGAGGGGGACACAGGGGGGACAAAGCGGGACACAGCGGGGGACAAATCGGGACACAGCGACGGACAGAGCGGGGGACAGAGCGGGGGACACAGCGGGACAAAGCGGGACACAGTGGGGACACAGTGGGGACACAGCGGGGGACACAGCAGGACACAGCGGGGACACAGCGGGGACACAGCGGGACACAGCGGGACACAGCGGGACACAGCGGGGGACACAGCAGGACACAGCGGGAACTCAGCGGGGGACACAGCCGGGACACAGCGGGACAAAGAGGGGGACATTGGGGACCCAGCGGGCGACAACGGGGACACAGCGGGACACAGCGGGGAAACAGCGAGGACACAACGGGACACAGAGGGACACAGCGGGGACAAAGCTGGACACTACGGGGTACACAGCGGGACACTGTGGGGACACAGCGAGGACACATCGGGACACAGTGGGACACAGCGGGACACAGCAGGACACAGCGGGACACAGCTGGCCCAGCGGGACAAAGCGGGGACACAGATGGACACAGAGGGGTACACAGCGGGACATAGCGGGGACACAGCGAGGACACAATGGGACACAGCGGGACACAGTGGGACACAGCAGGACACAGCGGGACACAGTGGGGGACACAGCGAGAAACAGAGCGGGACATAGTGGAGGAAACAGTGGGACACAGCGGGGAAAACAGCATAACACAGCGTGACACAGCAGGGTAAAACGGGGACACAGTGGAACACAGCGGGGAACAGAGCGAGGACAATGCGGTACACAGCGGGACAGTGGGGACACATCGGGGGATACAACGGGTCACAGCGGGGTACACAGCGGGGGCCACAGCGGGACACAGAGGGGGACACAGCGGGACACAGCGGGACACAGCGGGGACACAGCTGGACAGAGCGCGGTACACAAGGGGACACAGTGGGGACACAGCGAGAACACAGCGGGACACAGAGGGACACAGCGAGGATACAGCTGGACACAGAGCGGTACACAGCGGGACTCAGCGGGGACACAGCAAGGAAAGAGCGGGAATCAGTCTGACACAGCGGGGACACAGCGGGGACACAGCAGGGGACACAGCGGGGACACAGCGAGGACACAACGGGACACAGAGGGACACAGCGGGAAACAGCGGGACACAGCGGGACACAGCAGGACACAGCGGGGTACACAGCGGGACACAGCGGAGGACACAGCGGGGGACACAGCGGGACACAGAGCGGAACACAGCGGGGAAACAGCAGGACACAGCGGGGGACACAGCGGGGGACACAGCGGGACACCGTGGGGGACAAGCGAGGACACAGTGGGACACAGCGGGACCAAGCAGGGACACAGCGGGGACACAGCAGGGGACACAGTGGGGGACTCAGCGGGACAAAGCGGGGGACACAGCGGCGGACATAGCAGGGACACAGCGAGGACACAGCGGGACACAGCGGGAAACAGCAGAGACAGAACTGGACACAACGGGGTACACAGTGGGACACAGTGGGTCACAGCGGGGGACACAGCTGGAAATAGCGGGGACACAGCTGGACACAGCGGGATTCACAGCAAGGACACAGCCGGCCCAG
>NW_012296712.1:0-4607 GCF_000151885.1 Dipodomys ordii
TTCTCCTCCTCCTCCTCCTTCTTGTTCTCCTATTCCGTCTTCTTCTTATTATTGTTCTTCATCATGTTCTTCTTAATCTTAATCTTCTTCATAAAGTAATCATCTTCGTATTCTTCTTCTTCATCTTCTCCTACATCTTCAGCTTCGTCTTCTTCTTCTTCTTCTTCTTGTTCTTATTCTTATTCTTATTCTTCTTCTACTTGTTCTTCGTCTGGTTCTTCTTCTTGTTCTTCTTCTACTTCTGGTTCTTCTCCTCCTCTTCCTCCACCTCATTGGAGTGCTCCTCCTCGTCCTCTTCCTCCCCCTCCTCCCCCTCCTCCTCCTCATATTCCTCTTTCTACTACTCCGCCTCCGGCTTCTTTTTCTTCTTCTTCTTCATCTTCTTCTTCTTCTTATTCTTCTTCTTCTTCTTCTTCTTCTTCTTCTTCTTCTTCTTCTTCTTCTTCTCTTTCTTCTTCTTCTACTTTTCCTGCTTCTTCTGCTTCTACTGCTTCTCTTTCTGCTCCAATTCTGCTTCTGCTTCTCCTTCTGCTTCTCCTATTTCTTCTGCGGCTCTTCCTTCTCCTACTTCTGCTTCTCCTTCTGCTTCTGCTTCTTCTGCTTCTCCTGCTTCTCCTTCTGCATCTTCTTCTGCTTCTGCTTCTCCTTCTGCTGCTTCTTCTGCTTCTGTTTCTCCTTCTGCTTCTCCTTCTGCTTCTGCTTCTCCTTCTGCTTCTTCTGCTTCCCCTTCTGCTTTTGCTTCTCTTTCTGCTTCTGCTTCTCCTTCTGCTTCTTCAGATTCTGCTTCTTCTGCTTCTCCTGCTTCTCCTTCTGATTCAGGTTCTGCTTCTGCTTCTTCTGCTTCTTCTGCTTCTGCTTCTCCTGCTGCTGCTTCTTCTGCTTCTCCTGCTTCTCTTTCTGCTTTTCCTTCTGTTTCTGTTTCTCCTTCTGCTTCTGCTTCTTCTCCTTCCTATGTTTCTTCTGCTTCTGCTTCTCCTGCTTCTGCTTCTCGTTGTGCTTCTCTTTCTGCTTCTCCTTCTCCTTCTTCTGCTTCTCCTTCTGCTTCTGCTTCTCCTTCTGCTTCTGCTTCTGCTTCAATTTCTCCTTCTGCTTCTCATTCTGCTTCTGCGTCTTCTGTTTCTTCTGCTTCTCCTGCTTCTGCTTCTCCTGCTTCTCCTGCTTCTCGTGCTGCTTCTCCTTCTGCGTCTCTTTCTGCTTCTGCTTATCCTTTTGCTTCTCCTACTCCTAAACCTTCTCTTTCGCCTTCTCCTTCTCCTTCTTCTGCTTCTCCTGCTTCTCCTTCTGCATCTTCTTCTGCTTCTGCTTCTCCTTCTGATGCTTCTTCTGCTTCTGCTTCTCCTTCTTCTGCTTCTCCCTCTGATTCTGCTTCTTATGCTTATTCTTTTTCTTCTGCTTCTGCTTCTGCTTCTTCTGCTTCTTCTGCTTCTACTGCTTCTCCTTCTCCTTCTCCTTCTTCTTCTCCTTCTCCTTCTCCTCTCCTTCTCCTTCCCCTTCTCCCTCTCTCTCTCTCTCTCTCTCTCTTCTCTCTCTCTCTCTCTCTCTCTCTCTTCGCCTTCTTCATCTTCTTCTTTTTCTTCTTTTCTGCTTTTCCTTCTCTTTCTCCTCCTTCTACTTCTCCTTCTGCTTCTTCTGCTTCTCCTTCTGTTTCTCCTTCTGCTTCTCTTTCTGCTTCTGCTTATCCTTCTGTTTCTCTTTCTCCTTCTCCTTCTCCTTCTCCTTCTCTTTCTTCTTCTTCTTCTTCTACTTCTTCTTCTTCTTCTTTTTCTTCTTCATCTTCTTCTTCTCCTCCTCCTCCTCCTCCTCCTTCTTCTTCTCCTTTTCATTCTTCTTCTTGTTGTTCTTGTTGTTCTTCTTGTTCTTGTTCTTCTTGTTCTTGTTCTTGTTCTTTTTCTTCTTCTTCTTCTTCTTCTTCTTCTTCTTCTTCGTGTTCTTCTTCTTCTTCTTCTAGGAGAAGCAGAAGAAGGAGAAGCAGAAGCAGAAGAAGCAGCAGAAGGAGGAGCAGAAGCAGAAGAAGATGCAGAAGGAGAAGAAGTAGAAGCAGAAGAAGCAGAAGCAGAAGGAGAAGCAGAAGTAGGAGAAGAAGAAGGAGAAGGAAGGGCAGCAGAAGCATTAGGAGAAGCATTAGGAGAAGCAGAAGCAGAATGAGAAGCCGAAAGAGAAGCAGTAGAAGCAGAAGAAGCAGGAAAATCATAAGCAGAAGAAAGAGAAGAAGAAGAAGAAGAAGAAGAAAAAGAAGAAGAAGAAGAAGAAGAAGAAGAAGAAGAAGAAGAAGAAGAAGACGAAGAAGAAGAAGAAGCATCAGCATAATGAGAAGCATAAGGAGAAGCAGTAGAAGCAGAAGAAGCAGAAGCAGGAGAAGCAGAAACAGAAGAAAAAGAATTAGCAAAAGAAGCAGAAGCAGAAGCAGTGGGAGAAGCAGAAGAAGGAGAAGGAGCAGAAGAAGGAGAAGCAGAAAGAGAAGCAGAAACAAAAGGAGAACAAGAAGGAAAAACAGGAGAATCAGAAGAAGCAGAAGTAGAAGCAGAAAGAGGAGAAGAAGGAGAAGCAGAAGTAGAATCAGAAGAAACAGAAGAAGAAGAAGCAGAAGAAACAGTAGCAAAAGAAACAGAAGAAGGAGAAGAGCAGAAGCAGAAGCAGAAGGAGAAGCAGAAGCAGAAGGAGAAGCAGAAAGAGAAGCAGGAGAACCAGAAGAAGCAGGAGAAGCAGAAGCAGAAGAAACAGGAGAAGCCGAAGAAGCAGAAGCAGAATCTGAAGCAGAAGGAGAAACAGAAGAAGCACAATCTGAAGCAGAAGCAGAAGAAACAGAAATAGTAGAATAAGCAGAAGCAGAAGCACCAGGACAAGCAGAGGAACAAGAAGGCGAAGGCGAAAGAGAAGGATTAGGAGTAGGAGAAGCATAAGGATAAGCAGAAGCAGAAAGAGACGCAGAAGCAAAAGCAGCATGAGAAGTAGGAGAAGCAGGAGAAGCAGAAGCAAGAGAAGCAGAAGAAACAGAAGACGCAGAAGCAGATTGAGAAGCAGAAGGAGAAATTGAAGCAGAAGGAGAAGCAGAAGCAGAAGGAGAAGCAGAAGAAGGAGAAGCAGAAAGAGAAGCAGAAAGAGAAGCACAACGATAAGCACAATGAGAAGCAGGAGAAGCAGAAGCAGGAGAAGCAGAAGCAGAAGAAACTTAAGAAGGAGAAGAAGCAGAAGCAGAAGGAGAAGCAGAAACAGAAGGAAAAGCAGAAATAGAAGCAGGAACAGCAGAAGAAGCAGCAGCAGGAGAAGCAGAAGCAGAAGAAGCCGAAGAAGCAGAAGCAGAACCTGAAGCATAAGGAGATACAGGAGAAGCAGAAGAAGCAGAATCTGGAGAAGCAGAAGGAGAAGCAGAAGCAGAAAGAGAAGCAAAAGCAGAAGGAGAAACAGAAGAAACAGAAGAAGTAGAAGCAGTAGCAGTTGTAGCAGAAGCAGAAGGAAAAGCAGAAGAACAAGAAGGAGAAGAAGAAACAGAAGGAGAAGCAGAAGGAGAAGCAGAAAGAGAAGCAGGTTAAGCAGAAGAAGAAGAAGCAGAAGGAGAATCAGAAGGAGAAGCAGAAGAAGGAGAAGGAGAAGCAGAAGAAGAAGAAGAGGCAGAAGGAGAAGCAGAAGCAGAAGAAGAAGGAGAAGCAGAAGCAGAATGAGAAGCAGAAAGAGAAGCAGGAGGAGGACAAGAAGCAGAAGCAAGTGAAGCCGAAAGAGAAGAAGCAGAAACAGAAGCAGAAGGAGAAGCAGAAGCAGAAGGAGAAGCAGCAGAAGAAGTAGAACCAGAAATTCAGGCAGCAGAAACAGAAGAAGCAGAAGCAGAAGGAGAAGCCAAAAGAGAAGCAGAAGGTGAAGTAGAAAAAACAGCAGAAGAAGCAGAAAAACAAGCAGGAGAAGCAGAAGCAGGAAGAGAAGTAGAAGCAGAAGAAGCAGCAGCAGCAGAAGAAGCAGTAGAAGCATAAGAAGCAGAAGCAGGATAAGCAGAACCAGAAGAAAAAGAAGAAGCATAAGAAGCAGAAGCAGAGGGAGAAACAGAAGAAGGAGAAGGAGCAGCAGAAGGTGAAGCAGAAGGAGATGCAGAAGCAGAAAGAGAAGCAGAAATAGAAGGAGAAGAAGAAGAAGCAGAAGAAGAAGAAGAAGCAGTAGAAGCATAAGAAGCCGAAGCAGGAGAAGCAGAACCAGAAGAAAAAGAAGAAGCATAAGAAGCAGAAGCAGAGTGAGAAACAGAAGAAGGAGAAGGAGCAGCCGAAGGTGAAGCAGAAGGAAATGCAGAAGGAGAAAGAGAAGCAGAAACAGAAGGAGAAGAAGAAGGAGAAGTTGGAGAATCAGAAGAAGCAGAAGCAGAAAGAGAAGCAGAAGAAGGAGAAGGAGAAGCAGAAGGAGAAGGACAAGTAGGAGAAGCAGAAGAAGCAGAAGCGGGAGAAGCAGCAGCAGCAGAAGAGGAAACAGAAGAAAGAGAAGGAGCAGAAGGAGAAGCAGAAGCAGAAGGCGAAGCAGAAAGAGAAGCAGAAGAAGCAGTAGCAGGAGAAGCAGAAGCAGAAGAAACAGAAGAAGCCCAAGAACCAGAAGGAGAACCTGAAGCAGAAGGAGAAGCAGAAGCAGCAGAA
>NW_012296713.1:0-4607 GCF_000151885.1 Dipodomys ordii
AGTGGAGACAGAGAGTGGCCACAGCGAGACACAGCGGTGACACAGCTGGACACAGAGGGGTACACAGCGGGACACAGCGGGCACACAGCACGGACACAGCGGGACACAGCAGGGACACAATGGGACACAGTGGGACAAAGCGGGAGACACAGCGGGACACAGCAGGCACACAGCGGGGACACAGAGGGGCACAGCGGGGACAGAGCGGGACACAGCCGGACACATCGCGACACAGCGGGGGACACAGCGGGACACAGTGGTGGACCCAGTGAGGACACAGCGGGACACAGCCGGGGAAAAAGTGGGACACAGCGGGGACAAAGCAGTGGACACAGCGGGACACAGCGGGGGACACAGCCGGACACAGCAGGGGAAACAGTGGGGGACACAGCGGGACACAGTGGGACACAGCGCGGGACACATGGGGGACACAGCGGGACACAGCGGGGACACAGCGGGACTCAGCGGGGGACACTGCAGTATAGAGCAGGACACAGTGGGGACACAGCAGGGACACAGCGGAAACACAGCTGGACAGAGCGGGGACACAGCTGGGGACACAACGGGACATATCTTGGGACACAGCGAGGACTCCAGCGGAACACAGCATGGGACACAGCGAGGACACAGCGGGACACAGCGGGGACACAGCGAGGACACAGCGGGACACAGCGGGGACACAGCAGTAGACACAGCGGGAACCAGTGGGGGACACAGCGGGACACAGCGGGGACTCACCAGGGGACACAGCGAGGGACAAACTGGGACACCACGGGACACAGTGGGACACAGCGGGACACAGTGGGGACACTGCAGGGACATAGCGGGACATAGTGGGGTACACAGCGGGACACAGCAGTGGACACAGCGGGGACACAGCGGGACACAGCGGGCACACAGAGGGGACACAGCGGGACACAGCGGGACACAGCGGGGACAGAGCGGGACACAGTCGGACACAGCGGGACACAGCGGGGGACACAGCGGGACACAGCGGGGGACCCAGCGAGGACATAGCAGGGGACACAGCGGGGGACAAAGAGGGACACAGTGGGGAACACAGCGAGGACACAGCGGGACACAGCGGGACACAGCGTCGATACAGAGGGGACTCAGCGGAGGACACAGCGGTGTACACAGCGGGGGACAAAGTGGGACACCACGGGACACAGTGTGACACAGCGGAACACAGCGGGGACACTGCGGGGACACAGCAGGATAAAGCGGGGGACACAGCGGGACACAGCGGGACACAGCGGGGGACAGCGTAGACAGAGAAGGGCCACAGCGAGACAGAGCGGGACACAGTTGGACACAGCGGGGTACACAGCGGGACTCAGCGGGCACACCGGGGACACAGCGGTACACAGCGGGACACAGTGGGGACACAGTGGGACACAGCGGGACAAAGCGGGGGACACAGCGGGACACAGCGGGGGACACAGAGAGTACACATTGGGACACAGCGGGGGACACAGTGAGGACACAGCGGGACACAGCCGGGGAAAAAGTGGGACACAGCGGGGACACAGCAGTGGACACAGCGGGACACAGCGGGGGACACAGCCGGACACAGCAGGGGAAACAGTGGGGGACACAGCGGGACACAGTGGGACACAGCGCGGGACACATGGGGGACACAGCGGGACACAGCGGGGACACAGCGGGACTCAGCGGGGGACACAGCACTATACAGCAGGACACAGTGGGGACACAGCAGGGACACAGCGGAAACACAGCTGGACAGAGCGGGGACACAGCTGGGGACACAACGGGACACATCTTGGGACACAGCGAGGACCCAGCGGAACACAGCGTGGGACACAGCGAGGACACAGCGGGACACAGCGGGGACACAGCAGTAGACACAGCGGGAACCAGTGGGGGACACAGAGGGACACAGCGGGGACTCACCAGTGGACAAAGCGGGGGACAAACTGGGACACCACGGGACACAGTGGGTCACAGCGGGACACAGCGGGGACACTGCAGGGACATAGCGGGACACAGCGGGGTACACAGTGGGACACAGCAGTGGACACAGCGGGGACACAGCGGGACACAGCGGGGGACAAAGCGAGGACACAGCGCGTCACAGCGGGACACAGCGTGGGACAAAGCAGGAGACAGCGGGGGACACAGCGAGGACACAGCTGGACACAGCAGGGTACACAGCGGGACACAGCGGGAGACACAGAAGGGTACACAGCGGGACACAGCGAGAAACACAGCGAGGTCACAGCGCGGGCCAAAGCAGGACAACACGGGACACAGTGTGACACAGTAGGACACAGCGGGGACACTGCAGGGGCCCAGCGGGACAAAGTGGGCGACACAGCGGGACACAGTGGGAACACAGCGGGGGACACAGCGGGGGACAGCAGGGGACAGAGAGGGGACAAAGCGGGACACAGCGGGGACACTGCTGGACACAGCGGGGTACACAGCGGGACACAAAGGGCACACAGTGGGGACACAGCGGTGGACACAGCGGGACACAGCGGGTCACAGCGGGGACACAGCGGGACACAGCGGGACACAGCGGGGGACACAGCGGAACACAGCGTGGGACATATCGAGGACACAGCGGGACAAAGCGGGACACAGCAGGGACACAGCAGGGACACAGCGAGGACACAGCGGGACACAGCGGGGACACTGCGGGAACATAGCGGGACACAGCGGGGTACACAGCGGGACACAGCGGAGTACACAGGTGGGGACACAAAGGGACACATCGGGGGACACAGCGGGACCCAGCAGGACACAGCGTCAATACAGCGGGGACACCGCGGGACATAGTGGTGTACACAGCTGGGGACACAACGGGACACAGCAGTGGACACAGCGAGGACACAGCGGGACACAGCGGGGGACTCAGCTGGGGACACAGAGGGACACAGCAGGGAACACAGCGAGGACACAACGGGACCCAGCAGGACACAGAGTCGATACAGCGGGGACACAGGGTTACACAGCATGGTACCCAGCTGTGGACACAACGGGACAGAGTGGGGGCACAGCGAGACACAGCGGGACACAGCGAGGACACAGCGGGACACATTGGTGACACAGCGGGGAAAACAGCAGGACACAGCAGCGGACACAGCGGGGGACACAGCGCGACACAGCAAGACATAGCATGGACACAGCAGTAGACACATCGGGACATAGCGGGGGACACAGCTGGGGACACAACGGGACACAGCGGTGGACACAGCGAGGACACAGCAGGACCCACCGGGACCCAGCGGGGGACACAGCGAGGACACAGCAGGACACAGTGGGGGACACAGCGAGGACAAAGCGGGGGACACAGCGGGACACAGCGGGGAACACAGCGAGGACACAGCGGGACCCAGCGGGACACAGCGTCGATACAGCAGGCACACAGCGGGACACAGCGAGGTACACAGCTGGGGACACAACGGGACACAGTGGGGGCACAGCCGGACACAGCGGGACACAGTGGGACACAGCGTTGACAAAGCGTGAGACACAGCGAGGGACAGAGAGGGAGACAGCGGGGGACACAGCGAGGACACAGCGGGACACAGCGGTGAAACAGCAGGGACTCAGCGGGGGACACAGTGGTAGACAAAGAGGGACACCACGGAACACAGCGGGACACAGCGGGAAACAGCAGTGACCCTGCGGGGACACAGTGGGACACAGCGGGGGACAAAGCAGGACACAGAGGAGGACAGAGCGGGACACAGTGGGGGACAGAGCGTGGGACACAGCGAGACACAGCGGGGACAAAGCTGGACACAGCGGGGTACACAGAGGGACACAGCGGGGACGCAACGGGGAAACAGCGTGACACAGCAGGACACAGCGGGACACAGCGGGGGACACAGCGAGGACACAGCGGCACAAGTCCTGGGACACAGCAAGGACACAGTGGGACATAGCGGGGGACACAGCGGGACATAGCGGGGGACACAGCGGGGGACACAGCAGGACACAGCGGGGGCACAGGGAGGACACAACGGGACACAGCGGGGGACAGAGCGAGGACACATTGGGACACATTGGGACACAGCGGGACTCAGCGGGGGACACATCAGTACACAGCGGGACACAGCGGGGACACAGCAGAGACACAGCGGGGGACACAGCGGGACACAGCGGGGGACACAGGGATGACACAGCGGTACCCAGCGGGACCCAGCGTCGATACAGCAGGGACACGCGGAACACAGTGGGGTACACAGCTGGGGTCACAGCAAGGACACAGCGGGACACAGCGGGGACACTGCGGGAACATAGCAGGACACAGCAGGGTACACAGCGGGACACAGCTGGGGACACAGCGGGGACACAGCGGGACACAGCGGAACACAGCATGAGACAAAGCGGGAGACAGCAAGGGACACAGCGAGGACACAGCGGGACACAGCGGGGAACACAGCGAGGACACAACGGGACCCAGCAGGACACAGAGTCGATACAGCGGGGACACAGGGTTACACAGCGTGGTACCCAGCTGTGGACACAATGGGATAGAGGGGGGGCACAGCGAGACACAGCGGGACACAGCGAGGACACAGCGGGACACATTGGTGACACAGCGGGGAAAACAGCAGGACACAGCAGCGGACACA
>NW_012296714.1:0-4607 GCF_000151885.1 Dipodomys ordii
CAGAGGGGGACACAGTGGGGGAAACAGCTGGACACAGCGGGGAACACATGCGAGGACACAGTGGGACCCAGCGGGACACAGCGTCGATACAGCGGAGACAAAGCGTTACACAGCATGGTACAAAGCTGTGGACACAACGGGACACAGTGGGGGCACAGCGGGACACAGCGGGACGCAGTGGGACACAGCGGGGACAAAGCGTGAGACACAGCAGGGGACAGAGCTGGAGACAGCGGGGACACAGCGGGGACACAGTGGGACACAGCGAGGACACAGCGGGACAGAGCGGGACACTGCAGGGCACAGCGGGACACAGCGGGACACAGCGGGACACAGCCGGGACCCAGCAGTGGACACAGCGGGACACAGCGGGGGACACAGCGGAACACAGCGGGGGACACATGGAGGACTCAGCGGGACAAAGCGGGGACACAGCGGCGACTCACCGGGGGACACAGCGGGGGACAAAGCGGGACACCACAGAACACAGTGGGAAACAGCGGGACACAGCGGGGAAACTGCGGGGACACAGGGGGACAAAGCGTGGGACACATAGGGACACAGTGGGGGAGACAGCGGGACACAGTGGGACACAGCGGAGGACACAGGGGGGACACAGCGGGACCAAGCGGGACACAGCGTTGATACAGCGGGGACACAGCGGGACACAGCGGGGGACACAGCGAGGACACAGCAGAACACAGCGTGGGAAACAGCGAGGACACATTGGAACACAGCGGGGACACAGCGGGACCCAGCGCGGGACACAGCGAGGACATATTGGGACACAGCGGGGATACAGCGGGACTCAGCGGGGGACACAACAGTACACAGCGGGACACAGCGGGGGACACAGAGGGGTAAACAGCAGGACACAGCCGGACACAGCGGGACACAGTGCGACACAGTGGGGCACAGCAGGGACACAACGAGTGACACAGCAGGGGACACAGCGGGACACCGCAGGGGACACAGGGAGGATACAGCGGGACACAGCAGGGGACACAGCGGAACCCAGCGAGGGACACAGCGGGGGACACAGGGGGACACAGCGGGGTACACAAAGAGGACACAGCGGGACCCAGCGGGACATAGCTTCTATACAGCAGGGACACAGCGGGACACAGCGGGGTACACAGCTGGGGACACAACGGGACATAGTGGGGGACATAGCGGGATACAGCGGGACACAGCGGGACACAGCGGGGCACAGTTGGGACAAAGTGGGCGACACAGGGGGAACAGAGCAGTACACAGCAGGGGATACATAGAGGACACAGCGGGACACAGCGGGGACACAGTTGGGACACAGCGGGGGACACTGAGGGGCACAAACGGGACAACACGGAACACAGCGGGACACAGTGGGATAAAGCGGGACACTGCGTGGATACAGCGGGACACAGCGGGGGACACAGCAGGACACAGCGGGACACAGAGGGGGACAAGGCGGGACACAGTGGGGGACAGAGCGGGGGACACAGCGAGACACAACGGGTTCAAAGCGAGACACAGCAGATTACACAGTGGAACACAGCGGGCACACAGCCGGGATACAAAGGGACACAGTGGGGAAAGAGCGGGACAAAGCGTGACACAGCGGGAAACAGCGGGGTACCCAGCGGGACACACGGGGGACACTGCAGGGTACACTGCGGGTCACACGGTGGACACAGCAAGGACACAGCGGGACACAGTGACAACACAGCGGGACACAGCGGGGGAAACAGCGGGACACAATGTGGACACAGCAGTGGACACAGCGGGACACAGCGGGGGACAGAGGGGGACAATGCGGGGGACACAGCAAAGACACATTGGGACACAGCGGGGACACAGCGGGACTCAGCGGGGGACACTGCAGTACACAGAGGGACACAGCGGGACACAGAGGGGGACACAGTGGGACAGAGCGGGGGACACAGCAGGGGACACAGAGGAACTCAGCGGGACACAGCGGGGGACACAGGGGGGACACAGCGGGACACAGGGGGGGATACAGCGAGGACACATTGGGACACAGCGGGGACGCAGCGGGACTCAGCGGGGGACACAGCAGTACACAGCGGGACACAGCAGTGACACAGCTAGACAAAGCGGGGTACACAGCGGGACACACCGGGCACACAGCAGGGACACAGCGGGACACACCGGGACACAGTGGAGAAAGAGCGGGACACAGCATGACACAGCGGGACACAGCGGGGTACACAGCGGGACACACGGGGAACACAGTGTGGACACAGCGGGACACAGCTGGGGACACAGCGATGACACAGCAGGACACAGCGGGGGACACAGGGGGGACACAGCGGGACACAGCAGGACACAGAGGGGGACACAGTGGGACAGAGCAGAGGACACAGCAGGAAACACAGTGGTACACAGAGGGACACAGCGGGGGACACAGGGGGGACACAGCGGGACACAGCGCGGGACACAGCGAGGACACATTGGGACACAGCGGGGACACAGAGAGACCCAGCAGGACACAGCGGGGGACACAGCGGGACACAGCGGGGGACACAGCAGGGACACAGTGGGACACAGTAGGACACAGCGTGGGACAAAGCGGGAGACAGCGGAGGACACAGCGAGGACATAGCTGGACACAGCGGGGACACAGAGGGGACTCAGCAGGGGACATAGAGGGGAAAAAGCGGGACACCACGGGACACAGTAGGACACAGCGGGACACAGCGGGGACACTGCGGGACACAGCCGGGGGACACAGCGGTGGACAGCGGGGGACAGAGAAGGGACACAGCGGGACACAGAGGGGACACAGCTGGACACAGAAGGGTACACAGCGGGGCACAGCGGACACACAACGGGGACAGAGCTGGACACAGAGGGACACTGATGGGACAGAGCGTGACACAGCGGGACACAGCGGGACACAGCAGGGCACTCAGCGGGACACAGCGGGGGACACAGGGAGGACACAGCTGGACACTGAGGGAGACAGAGCGAGGACACAGCCGGACACAGCGAAACACAGCGTGACACAGTGGGGACACAGCAGGGGACACAGCGGGACACAGCCGGGGACACAGAGGGACACAGCGGGGTACACAGCAAGGACAAAGCGGGACACAGCGGGGGACACAGTGAGGACACAGCGGGACACAGCGCTGACACAGCGGGACACAGCTGGGGACACTGCGGAACACAGCGGGACACAGCGGGGACACAGCAAGGACACAGCGGGGGACACAGCGGGACACAACCGGACACAGCCGGGGACACAGCGGGACACAGCGAGAGACACAGCGGGGGACACAGCGGGACACAGCGGGGAACAAAGAGAGGACACAGCCGGACCCAGTGGGACACAGCGTCGATAGAGCGGGGACACAGCGGGACACAGCGGTGACACAACGGGACTCAGCGGGGGACACTGCGGGACCCAGCGGGACCCAGCGGGGACACAGCAAGGACACAGCGGGGGACACAGCGGGACACAGCGGGACACAGCGGGGGACACAGCGAGTGACACAGCGGGGGACACAGCGGGACACAGTGGGGAACACAGAGAGAGACACAGCAGGACCCAGCGGGACACAGCGTCGATACAGCAGGGACACAGCGGGGTACACAGCTGTTGACACAACGGGACACAGTGGGGGACACAGCGGGACACAGCGGGACACAGCGGGGCACAGCGGGGACAAAACGGGAGACACAGTGGGGAACAGAGCAGGACACAGCGGGGGACACAGAGAGGACACAGTGGGGACACAGCGAGACTCAGCCGGGGACACAGCAGGGGACAAAGCGGGACACCACGGGACACAGTGGGACACAGCGGGACACAGCGGGGTCACTGCGGGACACAGTGGGGGACAAAGCGGGACACAGCGGGACACAGCTGGACCGCAGCGGGACACAGAGGGACACGGCGGGGGACACAGCGGGACACAGAGGGGGACACAGCGAGGACACAGCGGGACACAGAGGGACACAGCGGGGGACACAGCGAGTACACAGTGGGGGACAAAGTGGGGGAAACAGCTGGACACAGCGGGGAACACAGCGAGGAAACATCGGGACCCAGCGGGACACAGCGTCGAAACAGCGGAGACACAGCGTTACACAGCATGGTACAAAGCTGTGGACACAACGGGACACAGTGGGGGCACAGCGGGACACAGCGGGATGCAGTGGGACACAGCGGGACACAGTGGGACACAGCGGGACACAGCGGGACACAGTCGGACACAGCGGGACACAGCGGGGGACACAGCGGGAGACAAAGAGGGACACCACGGAACACAGCGGGACACAGCAGGAAACAGCAGTGACACTGCGGGGACACAGTGGGACACAGCGGCGGACACAGCGGGACACAGAGGGGGACAGAGTGGGACACAGTGGGGGACACAGTTGGACACAGCAGGGGAAACAGTGGGGGACACAGCAGGACACAGCGAGGACACAGTGGGACAGAGCGGGACACTGCAGGGCACAGCGGGGGACACAGCGGGACACAGCGGGGGACACAGCGAGGACACATTGGAACACAGAGTGGGACACAGTGAGTACACAGTGGGACACAGCGGGATCCAGCCGGGTCCCAGCAGTGGACACAGCGGAACACAGCAGGG
>NW_012296715.1:0-2889 GCF_000151885.1 Dipodomys ordii
CGCTCTGTCCCATCTGTGTCCCTCTGTGTCCAGCTCTGTCCCCGTTGTGTGTCCGCTGTGCCCCGCTGTGTACCATTCTGTGTCTAGCTGTGTCCCCTCTGTGTCCCGTTGTGTCCCTTCTCTGTCCCCCGCTGTCCACTGCTGTGTCCCCCGGCTGTGTCCCGCAGTGTCCCCGCTGTGTCCCGCTGTGTCCTACTGTGTCCCGTGGTGTCCCGCTTTTTCCCCTCTATGTCCCCTGCTAAGTCCCCTCTGTGTCCCCGCTGTGTCCAGCTGTGTCCTCACTGTGTCCTCCGCTGTCTCCCGTTTGTCCCACGCTGTGTCCTACTGTGTCCCACTGTGTCCCTGCTGTGTCCCCCGCTGTGTCCCGCTGTGTCCCACTGTGTCCCCCCCTGTGTCCTGCTGGGTCCCCGCTGTGTCCCTGCTGTGTCCGGCTGTGTCCCCCGCTGTGTCCCGCTGGGTCCCGCTGTGTCCCCCGCTGTGTACCGCTGTGTCCCCGCAGGTTCACCGCTGTTTCACGCTGTTTCCTGCCATGTTCCGTGGTGTCCTGCTTTGTCCCCCGCTGTGTCCCGCTGTGCCCACTGCTGGGTACCCGCTGGGTCCCGCTGTGTCTCGCTGTTTCCCGCTGTGTCCTCGCATTGTCCCATGCTGTGTTGCGCTGTGTCCTCCCTGTGTCCCCCGCTGTGTCCCGCTGTGTCCCCCGCTGTGCCCCGCATGGTCCCGCTGTGTCCCGCTGCGTCCTCGCTGTGTCCCACTATGTCCCCCATGTTACCCCGCTGGGTCCTGCTGTGTCCCGCTGTGTCCCGCTGGGTCCCCCGCTTTGTCCCGCTGTGTCCCCGCAGTGTCCCCGCTGTGTCCCGCTGTGTCCCACTGTGTCATGTGGTGTCCAGCTTTGTCCCCTGCTATGTCCACTGCTGAGTCCCCTCTGTGTCCCCGCTGTGTCCCGCTGTGTCCCCTGTTGTGTCCCGCTGTGTCCCCCGCTGTGTCCCTCGCTGTGTCCCCCTCTGTGTCCTGCTGTGTCCCGCTGTGTCATCCGCTGTGTCCTTGTTGTGTCCCTGCTGGGTCCCGCTGTGTCACCGCTGTGTCCCGCTGTGTCCCCGCTCTATAGACGCTGTGTCCTGCTGTGTCCCCCGCTGTGTCCCGCTGGGTCCAGCTGTGTCCCCCGCTGTGTCCCGCTGTGTCCCCGCAGGTTCACCACTGTTTCACGCTGTGTCCTGCTGTGTTACGTGGTGTCCCGCTTTGTCCCCCGCTGTGTCCCGCTGTGTCCACTGCTGGGTCCCCGCTGTGTCCCGCTGTGTCTCGCTGTGTCCTGCTGTGTCCTCGCTTTGTCCCATGATGTGTTAAGCTGTGTCATCCCTGTGTCCCCGGCTGTGTCCAGCTGTGTCCCCCGCTGTGCCCCGCAGTGTCCCGCTGGGTCCCGCTGGGTCCCCCGCTGTGTTCCGCTGTGTCCCCCACTGTGCCCCGCAGTGTCCCGCTCTGTCCCGCTCTGTCCCCCACTGTGTCCCCCGCTGAGTTCTCTATGTGTCGCCGCTGTGTCCCGCTGTGTCCTCGCTGTGTCCCCTGCTGTCTCCCGCTTTGTCCCACGCTGTGTCCCACTGTGTCCCGCTGTGTCCTCGCTGTGTCCCCTGCTGTGTCCTGCTGTGTTCCCGCTGTGTCCCAAGCTGTGTCCCGCTGTGTCCCGCTGTGTGCCCCGCTGTGTCCCACTATGTTCCCACAGTGTCCCCGCTGTGTCCCCGCTGTGTCCTCGCTGTGTTCCCCGCTGTGTCCCGCTGTGTCTCGCTGTGTCTACTGCTGTGTCCCCACTGTGTCCCGCTGTGTCTCGCTGTGTCCCGCTGTGTCCTCGCTGTTTCCCACGCTGTGTTCTGCTGTGTCCTCGCTGTGTCCCCCTCTGTGTCCCGTTGTGTCCCCAGCTGTGTACCCCGCTGTGTCCCGCTGTGTCCCCGCTGTATCGACGCTGTGTCCCGCTGGGTCCCGCTGTGTCCTCCCTGTGTTCCCCACTGTGTCCCGCTATGTATCCCTCTGTGTCCCTCGCTGTGACCCGCTGTGTCCCGCTGTGTACTGCTGTGTCCCCCGCTGTGTCCCGCTGTGTCCCCGCAGTGTCCCAATGTGTCCACGCTGTGTCCCGCGCTGGGTCCCGCTGGGTCCCCCCTGTGTCCCCCGCTGTGTCCCGCTGTGTCCAGCTGTGTCCCCCACTGTGTCCCCCGCTGTGTCCCCCGCAGTGTCAGCGCTGTGTCCCGCTGTGTCCTCGCTGTGTCCCCCGCTGTCTCCTGCTCTGTACCCCGCTGTGTCTCAAGCTTTGTCACTGCTGTGTCCCACTGTGTCCCGCTGTGCCCCCACTGTGTCCCGTTTAGTTCACAGCTGTGTACCACGCTGTGTAACGCTGTGTCCCCGCTGTATCGACGCTGTATACCGCTGGGTCCCGCTGGGTCCTCGCTGTGTTCCCCGCTGGGTCCCGCTGTGTCCCACTGTGTCCCGCTGTGTCCCCCGCTGTGTACCTATGTGTCCCACGCTTTGTCCCCCTGTGTCCCCGCAGTTTCCCCGCTGTGTCCCGCTGTTTCCCACTGTGTTCTTTGGTGTCCCACTTTGTCCCCCGCTGTATCCTCCGGTGAGTCGCCGCTGTGTCCCCGCTTTGTCCCACTGAGTCCTCCATGTGTCCTCCGCTGTGTCCCGCTCTGTCCGGCTGTGTCCCCCGCTGTGTCCCCCGCTGTGTCCCCGCAGTGTCAGCGCTGTGTCCCGCTGTGTCCTCGCTGTGTCCCCCGCTGTCTCCCGCTGTGTCCCCCGCTGTGTCCCGCTGTGTCCCCCGCTGTGCCCTGCAGTGTCCCGCTCTATCCCGCTGTGTCCTCGCTGTGTCCCCGCTGTGTCCCCTGCTGTCTCCAGCTCTGTCCCCTGCTG
>NW_012296716.1:0-4606 GCF_000151885.1 Dipodomys ordii
GTGTCCCGCTGTGTGCCACTGTGACCGTGTTGAGTCCCGCTGTGTCCCCGCTGTGTCCCGCTTTGTCATTGCTGTGTCCCCCGCTGTGTCCCGCATTGCCCCCCGTGTACCCAACTGTGTCCCGCTTGTCCCCCTCTGTGTCCCGCTGTGTCCCCTGCTGTGTCCCAACTGTGTCCTGCTGTGTTCCGCTGTGTCACGCTGTGTCACGCTGTGTCATCGCTGTGTCTCCCGCAGTGTCCCGCAGTGTCCCCCCTGTGTCCCCCGCTGTGTCCCGCTGGGTCCCTTTGTGTCCCCTGCTGTGTACCCTGCTCTGTCCCACTGGGTGCCCCGCTGCGTCCCGCTGTGTCCCGCTGTGTAATGCTGTGTCCTGCTGTGTCCTGCTGTGTCCCCCACTAGTCCAGCTGTGTCCCCTCTGTGTCCCAATTTGTCCTCGCTGTGTCCCCCGCTGTGTCCCGCTGTGTCCCTCTGTGTCCCCTGCTGTGTACCCTGCTCTGTTCCACTGTGTCCCCCACTGTGTCCCACTGTGTCCCGCTGTGTAATGCTGTGTCCTGCTGTGTCCTGCTGTGTCCCCCACTGGATCCAGCTGTGTCCCCTCTGTGTCCCAATTTTGTCCTCGCTGTGTCCCCCGCTGTGTCCCGCTGGGTCCCTGCTGTGTACCCTGCTCTGTCCCACTGTGTCCCCCGCTGTGTCCCGCTGTGTCCCGCTGTGTAATGCTGTGTCCTGCTGTGTCCCCCACTGAGTCCAGCTGTGTCCCCTCTGTGTCCCAATTTGTCCTCGCTGTGTCCCCCGCTGTGTCCCGCTGGGACCCTCTGTGTCCCCTGCTGTGTACCCTGCTCTGTCCCACTGTGTCCCCCGCTGTGTCCCGCTGTGTCCCGCTGTGTACTGCTGTGTCCCCCGCTGAGTCCCGCTGTGTCCCCGCTGTGTCCCAATGTGTCCTCGCTGTGTCTCCCG
Source organism: Dipodomys ordii (assembly GCF_000151885.1). NCBI lineage: Eukaryota > Metazoa > Chordata > Mammalia > Rodentia > Heteromyidae > Dipodomys > Dipodomys ordii. The sequence goes on from NW_012296716.1 coordinate 952, forward strand.
CTGTTTCACACTGTGTCCCCTCTGTGTCCCCCGATGTGTCCACTGCTGTGTCCACCGCTCTCTCCCCACTGTGTCCCACTGTGCCCCGCTGTGTCCCCGCTGTGTGCCCGCTGTGTCCCGCTGTGTACCCTGCTGTGTCCAGCTGTGTCACCCCTGTGTCACGCTGTGTCCCCTCTCTGTTCCCCACTGTCCCCTGCTGTGTCCCCCGCTATGTCCCGTTGTGTCCCGCTGTGTCCCCTGCTTTGTCCCGCTGTGTCCCCGCAGTGTCCCCGCTGTGTCCCGCTGTGTCACACTGTGTCCCGTGGTGTTCCGCTTTGTCCCCTGCTGTGTCCCCCGCTGAGTCCCACTTTGTCCCCGTTGTGTCCTGGTGTGTCCCCCGCTCTGTCCCCTGCTGTGTCCTGCTGTGCCCCCGCTGTTGCCCGCTGTATGCCCGCATTGTCCCCGCTGTGTCTGCTGTGTCCCGCTGTGTTCCGTGGTGTCCCATTTGTCCCCCACTGTGTCCCCGCTGAGTCCCCGCTGTGTCCCCGCTGTGTCCCGCTGTGTCCTCGCTGTGTCCCCCGCTGTGTCCTGCTCTGTTCCCCGCTGTGTCTCCCGCTTTGTCCCTGCTGTGACCCGCTGTGTCCCCCCAGTGTTCCCCGCTGAGTTCCGCTGTGTCCCCCGCTGTGTCCCCCGCTGTGTCCTGCTGTGTCGTTGTTGTGTCCCCCGCTGTGTCCCGCTGTGTCCCCGCTGTGACCCGCTGTGTCCTCGCTGTATCCCCCGCTGTCTCCCGCGTTGTCCCACGCTGTGTTTTGCTGTGTCCTCGCTGTGTCCCACGCTGTGTACCACTGTGTCACCACTGTGTCCCCTGCTGTGTGCCGCTGTGTTCCACTGTGTCCCCCGCTGTGTTCCCCATTGTGTCCCGCTGTGTCCCCGGCTGTGTCCCGCTGTGTCCTCGCTGTGTCCCGCTGTGTCCTCGCTGTGTCCCCCGCTGTGTCCTGCTCTGTTCCCCGCTGTGTCTCCCGCTTTGTCCCCGCTGTGCCCCGCTGTGTCCCGCTGTGTCCCAGTGTGTCCCGCTATGTCCCCCACTGTGTCCCCTTGTGTCCCCAGCTGTGTACCCCGCTGTGTCCCGCTGTGTCCCCGCTGTATCAACGCTGTGTCCCGCTGGGGCCCGCTGTGTCCTCTCAGTGTACCCCGCTGTGTCCCACTGTGTCCCCCGCTGTGTCCCTCACTGTGTTCCACTGTGTCCCCCACTGTGTCCCGCTGTGTCCTCCCTGTGTCCCCTGCTGTGTCCTGCTATGTCCCCCGGTGTGTCCCGCTGTGTCCCCTGCTGTGTCCCTCGCTGTGTCCCTACTGTGCCCCGCTGTGTCCCGCTGTGTCCCGCTGTGTCCCTCTGTGTCCCCTGCTGTGTCCCTGCTGTGTCCCACTGTGTCCCCTGCTGTGTCCCTGCTGTGTCCGCGCTGTGTGCCCGCTGTGTCCCGCTTTGTACCCCGCTGTGTCCAGCTGTGTCACCGCTGTGTTCCATTCTGTCCACTCTCTGTCCCCCGCTATCCCCTGCTGTGTCCCCCGCTGTGTCCCGCTGTATCCCCCACTTTGTCCCGCTGTTTCCCCGCAGTATCGCTGCTGTGGCGCGATGTGTCACACTGTGTCCCGTGGTGTCCCGCTTTGTCCCCTGCTGTGTTCCCCGCTGAGTTCCGCTTTGTCCCCGTTGTGTCCCGCTGTATCCCGCTGTGTTCCGTGGTGTCCCGTTTGTCCCCCGCTGTGTCCCCCGCTGAGTCCCCGCTGTGTCCCGCTGCGTCCCGTTGTGTCCCGCTATGTCCCCCACTGTGTCCCGTTGTGTCCCCAGCTGTGTACCCCGCTGTGTCCCCGCTCTATCGACGCTGTGTCCCTCGCTGTGTCCCGCTGTGTCCCCCGCTTTGTCCCGCTGTGTCCTCCCTGTCTCCCCTGCTGTGTCCCGCTGTGTCCCCGGCTGTGTCCCGCTGTGTCCCTTGCTGTGTCACTGCTATGTCCCGCTGTGTTCCACTGTGTCCCGCTGTGTCCTTGCTGTGTCCCCCGCAGTGTCCCGCAGTGTCCTCGCTGTGTCCCCCACTGTGTCCTGCTTTGTCCACTGCTGTGTCCCGCTGTGTACCCCTCTGTGTCACCCGCTCTGTCCCTGCTGTGACCCGCTGTGTCCTGCTGTGTACTGCTATGTCCCCCGCTGAGTCCCGCTGTGTCCCCATTGTGTCCCAATGTGTCTTCACTGTGTCCCCCCTGTGTCCCGCTGTGTCCCCCCTGTGTCCCCGGCTGTGTCCCGCTGTGTCCCTCTGTGTCTCCTGCTGTGTCCCCTGCTCTGTCCCTCTGTGTCCACCGCTGTGTCCCTGCTGTGTCCCCGCTGTGTTCCGCTGTGTCCCGCTGTGTCCCCCGCTGTGTCACGCTTTGTCCCCCCTGTGTCCCCCACTGTGTCCCGCTGTGTCCCCTGCTGTGTCCCCGCTGTGTCACACTGTGTTCCACTGGGTCCGGAAGTGTCCTGGCTGTGTCTCCCACAGTGTTCCGCTGTGTCCTTGTTGTGTCCCCCGCTGTGTCCCGGTGAGTTCCCCGCTGTGTCCCGCTGTGTCCCCGCTGTGTGTCCTCTATGTCCCGCTGTGTACCCAGCTGTGTCCAGCTGTGTCACCGCTGTGTTCCACTGTGTCCCCTCTCTGTCCCCCACTATCCCCTCCTGTGTCCAATGCTGTCTCCCGCTGTGTCCCGCTGTGTCCCCCATTTTGTCCCGCTGTGTCCCCGCAGTGTCGCCGCTGTGTCCCGATGTGACACACTGTGACCAGTGGTGTCCCGCTTTGTCCCCCGCTCTGTCCCCGGCTGTGTCCCGCTGTGTCCCCCTCTGTGTCCCGCTGTGTCCTGCTGTGTCCCCCCTGTGTCCCGCTGTATCCCGCTGTATTCCGTGGTGTCCCGTTTGTCCCCCGCTGTGTCCCCCGCTGAGTCCCCGCTTTGTCCCCGCTGTGACCCGCTGTGTCCCACTGTGTCCCGCTGTGTCCCGCTGTGTCCTCCCTGTGGCCCCGCTGTGTCCCGCTGTGTCCCCGGTTGTGTCCCGCTGGGTCCCCTGCTGTGTCACTGCTGTGTCTCGCTGTGTTCCACTGTGTCCCGCTGTGTCCTTGCTGTGTCTCCCGCAGTGTCCCGCAGTGTCCTCGCTGTGTCCCCCACTGTGTCCTGCTTTGTCCACTGCTGTGTCCCGCTGTGTACCCCTCTGTGTCACCCGCTCTGTCCCTGCTGTGACCCGCTGTGTCCCGCTGTGTCCCGCTGTGTACTGCTGTGTCCCCCGCTGAGTCCCGCTGTGTCCCCGTTGTGTCCCAATGTGTCTTCGCTGTGTGCCCCCTGTGTCCCGCTGTGTCCCCCCTGTGTCCCCCGCTATGTCCCGCTGTGTCCCTCTGTGTCTCCTGCTGTGTCCCCTGCTCTGTCCCTCTGTGTCCACCGCTGTGTCCCTGCTGTGTCCCCGCTGTGTCCCGCTGTTTCCCCCTGTGTCCCCCGCTGTGTCCCGCTTTGTCCCCCCTGTGTCCCCCACTGTGTCCTGCTGTGTCCCCTGCTGTGTCCCCGCTGTGTCACACTGTGTTCCACTGGGTCCGGATGTGTCCTGGCTGTGTCTCCCACAGTGTTCCGCTGTGTCCTTGTTGTGTCCCCTGCTGTGTCCCGGTGAGTCCCCGCTTGA
>NW_012296717.1:0-4605 GCF_000151885.1 Dipodomys ordii
TCCCCGCTGTTTCCCGCTGTGTCCGGCTGTGTCCCCCGCTGTGTCCCTGCTGTGTCTCACTGTGTCCCCCGCTGTGTCCCTCCTGTGTCCCCGCTGTGTCCCGTTGTGTCCCGCTGTGTCTAACGCAGTGTCCTGCTGTGTCTTCGCTGTGTACGCCGCTGTGTCCCGTTGTGTCCCCCACTGTGTCCCCGCTGTGTCCCACTCTTTCTTCACTGTGTCCCCTGCTGTGTCCAGCTGTGTCTCCCGCTGTGTCCCCTGCTGTGTTCCGCTGTGTCCCCGCCTGTGTCCCACGCTGTGTCCCGCTGTGTCCCCTGCTTTTTCCCCCGCTGTGTCCCGCTGTATCCCGCTGTGTCCCGCTGTGTCCTCACTGTATCCCCCGTTGTGTCCCGCTGTGTCCCCGGCTGTGTCCAACTGTGTCACGCTGTGTCCCACTCTGTCCCCGATGTGTCCCTCTCTGTCCCGCTGTGTCCCCCGCTGTGTCCTTGCTGTGTCCCCGCTGTGTCCCGCTCTTTCTTCACTGTGTCCCCTGCTGTGTCCAGCTGTGTCTCCCGCTGTGTCCCCTGCTGTGTTCCGCTGTGTCCCCGGCTGTGTCCCCCGCTGTGTCCCGCTGTGTCCCCTGCTGTTTCCCCCGCTGTGTCCCGCTGTATCCCGCTGTGTCCCGCTGTGTCCTCACTGTATCCCCCGTTGTGTCCCGCTGTGTCCCCGGCTGTGTCCAACTGTGTCACGCTGTGTCCCACTCTGTCCCCGATGTGTCCCTCTCTGTCCCGCTGTGTCCCTGCTGAGTCCTCCAGTATCCCCCGCTCTGTCCCCTGCTTTGTCCAGTTGTATCCCCCACTGTGTCCCGCTGTGTCCTCGCTGTGTCCCCCGCTTTGTCCCGCTGTGTACCCGCAGTGTCCCCGCTTTGTCCCGCTGTGTCCCACTGTGTCCGTGGTGTCCCGCTGTGTCCTCCGCTGTGTCCCCCGCTGAGTAGCCATCTGTGTCCCTGCTGTGTCCCGCTGTGTCCTCGCTGTGTCCCCCGCTGTCTTCCGCTTTGTCCCACGCTGTGTCCCGTTGTGTCCCCCGCTGTGTACCCCGCTGTGTCCTGCTGTGTACCACTCTGTGTCCCGCTGTGTCCCCCGCTGTGTCCCGCTGTGTCTCCCGCTGTGTCCAGCTGTGTCCCCCGCTGTGTCCCGCTGTGTCCCCTGCTTTGTCCCCCGCTGTGTCCGGCTGTGTCCCCCGCTGTGTCCCGCTGTGACAATTGCTGTGTCCCCGCTGTGTCCGGCTGTGTCCCCGATGTGTCCCGCTGTGTCCCCACTGTGTCCCTGCTGTGTCCCCACTGTTTCCCTCTGTGTATCCCGCTGTGTCCAGCTGTGTCCCCGCTGTGTCCCGCTGTATCCCCCACTGTGTCCCACTGTGTCCCCGCTGTTTCCCGCTGTGTCCGGCTGTGTCCCCCGCTGTGTCCCTGCTGTGTCTCCCGCTGTGTCCCCCCTGTGTCCCTGCTGTGTCCCGCTGTGTCCCCCTGTGTCCCCCGCTGTGTCCCCAGCTGTGTCCCACTGTGTCCACACTGTGTCCCGCTGGGACCCACTGTGTCCCCTGCATGTTCCCCGCTGTGTCCCGCTGTGTCCCGCTGTGTCCTCGCTGTATCCCCTGCTCTGTCCCGCTGTGTCCTTGCTGTGTCCCCCGCTGTGTCCCGCTGTGTCCCGATCTGTCCAGCTGTGTCCCCGCTGTGTCCCGCTGTGTCACCGCTGTTTCCCCCGCTGTGACCCCCTGTGTCCCCCACTGTGTCCCCGCTGTGTCCTGCTGGGTCCCACTGTGTCCCCTGCTGGGTCCCTGCTGGGTCCCTGCTGTTTCCCGCTGTGTCCCCCGCTGTGCCCCGCTGTGTCTTGCTGTATCCCCCGCTTTTTCCCGCTGTGTCCCCACTGTGTCCCCGCTGTGTCCCACTGTGTCTCGTGGTGTCCCGCTGTGTCCCTGCTGTGTCCCGCTGTGTCCTTGCTGTGTCCCCCGCTGTGTCCCGCTGTGTCCTGCTGTATCCCGCTGTGTCCCTGCTGTGCACCTGCTGTGTCCCGCTGTGCCCCCACTGTGTCCCGTTGTGTCCACAGCTGTGTACCACGCTGTGTAACGCTGTGTCCTCGCTGTATCAACACTGTGTCCCGCTGGGTCCCGCTGTGTCCTCGCTGTGTTCCCCGCTGTGTCCCGCTTTGTCCCCCGCTGTATCCCCCACTGTGTCCCCGGTGTGTCCTGCTGAGTCCCGCTGTGTACTGCTGTGTCCCCCGCTGAGTTCCGCTGTGTCCCCCTGTGTCCTAATGTGTCCTCGCTGTGTCACGCTCTGTCCCGCTCTTTCGCCGCTGTGTCCCGCTGTGTCCCGCTCTGTCCCCACTGTGTGCCCGCTGTGTCTTGCTGTGTACCCCGCTGTGTAAAGCTGTGTCCCCGCTGTGTCCCGCTTTGTCCCCTCTCTGTCCCCTGCTGTCCGACGCTGTGTCCCCCGCTGTGTTCCGCTCTGTCCTGCTGTGTACCCCGCTTTGTCTCGCTGTGTCCCTGCAGTGTCCCCGCTTTGTCCCGCTGTGTCACACTGTGTCCCATGGTGTCCCGCATTGTCCCCCGCTATGTCCTCGGTGTGTTTCCCGCTGTGTCCCGCTGTGCACCCCTCTGTGTCCCCCTCTGTGTCCAGCTGTGTCCCCCGCTGTGTCTCGCTGTGTACCGCTGTGTCCTTCTGTGTCCCCTGCTCTGTCGCGCTGTGTCCCTGCAGTGTCCCCGCTGTGTCACACTGTGTCCCGTGGTGTCCCGCTTTGTCCCCCGCTGTGTCCTCGGTCTGTTTCCCGGTGTGTCCCGCTGTGTACCCCTCTGTGTCCCCCGCTGTGTCCCACTGTGTAACCTGCTGTGTCCAGCTGTGTCCTTGCTGTGTCCCCCGCTGTCTCCTGCTTTGTCCCCCGCTGTGTCCCGCTGTGACCCACTGTGTCCTCGCTGTGTTCCCCGCTGTGTCCCGCTGTGTCCTGCTGAGTCCCCCACTGTGTCCGTGCTGTGTCCCCCGCTGTGTCCCGCTGTGTCCTCGCTGGGTCCAACACTGTGTCCCGCTGTGTCCCCCGCTGTTTCCTGCTGTGTCACCTCTGTGTCCCGCTCTGTCCTTGCTGTGTCCCGCTGTGTCCCCTCTGTGTGCCCGCTGTGACCCGCTGTGTACTCCGTTGTGTCCAGCAGTGTCACCGCTGTGTCTCGCTGTGTCCCCTCTCTGTCTCCACAGTCCCCCGCTGTGTCCCCCGCTGTGTCCCGCTGTGAACCGCTGCGTCCCCCGCTCTGTCCCAATGTGTCCCGCTGTGTCTACTGCTGTGTCCCCGCTGTGTCCTGTGTGTCTCGCTGTGTCCCGCTGTGTCCTCGCTGTGTCCCACGCTGTGGTTTTTCTGTGTCCTCGCTGTGTCCCCCGCTGTGTCCCGTTGTGTCCCCAGCTGTGTACCTCGCTGTGTCCTGCTGTGTCCCCGCTGTATCGACGCTGTGTCCCGCTGTGTCCTCGCTGTGTTCCCCGCTGTGTCCCGCTGTGTACCCTTCTGTGTCCCACGCTGTGTCCTGCTGTGTACTGCTGTGTCCCCCGCTGAGTCCCGCTGTTTCCCCGCTGTGTCCCAATGTGTCCTCGCTATGTCCCCCGCTGTGTCCCGCTGTGTCTCCCCTCTGTCCCCCGCTGTGTCCCACTGTCCCGCTGTGTCCCCCGCTGTGTCCCCCGCTGTGTCCCGCTGAGTCCTCGCTGTGTTCCCTGCTGTATCCCGCTGTGTACCCCTCTGTGTCCCCCTCTGTGTCCTGCTGTGTCCCCCGCTGTGTCCCGCTGTGTCCCGCTGTGTCCCCCCCTGTGTCCCTGCTGTGTCCCCGCTGTGTCCCACTGTGTAATGCTGTGTCACTGCTGAGTCCCGCTGTGTCCCCACTGTGTCCCGCTGTGTCCCCACTGAATCGACACTGGGTCCCGCTGGGTCCCGCTGGGTCCCGCTGTGTACCCCTCAGTGTCCCCCTATGTGTCCTGCTGTGTCCCCTGCTGTATCCCGCTGTGTCCCCGCTGTGTGCACGCTGTGTCCCTCTGTGTACTCCTTTGTGTCCAGCTGTGTCACCGCTCTGTCCCGCTGTGTCCCCTCTCTGTCACCGCTGTCCCCCGCTGTGTTCCCCGCTGTGTCCCGCTGTGTCCCTTGCTTTGACCCGCTGTGTCCCCGCAGTTTCCCCGCTGTGTCCCGCTGTGTCACACTGTGTCCCATAGTGTCGCGCGTTGTCCCCCGCTGTGTCCCCCACTGTGTCCCGCTGTGTCCCGCTGTATACTCCGTTGTGTCCAGCTGTGTCACCGCTCTGTACCGATGTGTCCCCTCTTTGTCGCTGCTGTGTCCCGTTTTGTGATCGCTGTGTCCCCCGATGTCCCTGCTTTGTCCCCCGCTGTGTCCTGCTGTGTCCCGCTGTGTCCTCGCTGTGTCCCCCGCTGTGTGCCGTTGTGTTGCCAGCTGTGTACCCCGCTGTGTCCCGCTGTGTCCCCACTGTATCGACGCTGTGTCCCGGTGGGACCCGCTGTGTCCTCCCTGTGTTCCTCGATGTGTCCCGCTGTGGCCCCCGCTGTGTCCCGCTGTGTCTACTGCTGTGTCCCCGCTGTGTCGCGCTGTGTCTCGC
>NW_012296718.1:0-4604 GCF_000151885.1 Dipodomys ordii
TGTCCCCTGCTATCTCCCGCTTTGTCCCATGCTGTGTCCCGCTGTGTCCTGCTGTGTCCTCGTTGTGTCCCCGGCTGTGTCCTGCTGTGTTACCCTTGTGTCCCAAGCTGTGTCCCGCTGTGTCCCGCTGTGTGCGCCGCTGTGTCCTGCTGGGTTCCACTGTGTCCCCGCTGTGTCCCTGCTGTGTCCTCGCTGTGTCCCGCTCTGTCTACTGCTGTGTCCCCACTGTGTCTTGCTGTGTCTTGCTGTGTCCCGCTGTGTCCTCGCTGTTTCCCACGCTGTGTTCTGCTGTGTCCTCGCTGTGTCCCCCGCTGTGTCCCGTTGTGTCCCCAGCTGTGTACCCCGCTGTGTCCCGCTGTGTCCCCGCTGTATCGACGCTGTGTCCCGCTTGGTCCCGCTGTGTCCTCGCTGTGTTCCCCGCTGTGTCCCGCTGTTTACCCCTCTGTGTCCCCCGCTGTGTCCCGCTGTGTCCCGCTGTGTACTGCTGTGTCCCCCGCTGAGTCCCGCTGTTTCCCCGCTGTGTCCCAATGTGTCCTCGCTGTGTCCCGCGCTGGGTCCCGCTGTGTCCCCCCTGTGTCCCCCGCTGTGTCCCGCTGTGTCCGGCTGTGTCCCCCGCTGTGTCTCCCGCTGTGTCCCCCGCAGTGTAAGCGCTGTGTCCTGCTGTGTCCTCGCTGTGTCCCCTGTTGTCTCCCGCTCTGTACCCCGCTGTGTCTCAATCTTTGTCCCAGCTGTGTCCCACTGTGTCCTGCTGTGTCCCGCTGTGCCCCCACTGTGTCCCGTTATGTTTTCACAGCTGTGTACCACGCTATGTAACGCTGTGTCCCCACTGTATCGACGTTGTGTACCGCTGGGTCCCACTGTGTCCTCGCTGTGTTCCCCGCTGTGTCCCGCTGTGTCCCCCACTGTGTCCCCCGCTGTGTCCCTATGTGTCCCACGCTTTGTCCCCCTGTGTCCCCACAGTTTTCCCCGCTGTGTCCCGCTGTTTCCCACTGTGTTCTGTGGTGTCCCGCTTTGTCCCCCGCTGTGTCCCCCGGTGAGTCGCCGCTGTGTCCCCGCTTTGTCCCGCTGAGTCCTCCATGTGTCCCCCGCTGTGTCCCGCTGTGTCCCCCGCTGTGTCCCGCTGTGTCCACTGCTGGGACCCGGCTGTGTCCCGCTGTGTCCCGCTGTGTCCTCACTGTGTCCCACTCTGTGTTCCGCTCTGTCCTTGTTGTGTCCCCCGCTGTGTCCCGCTGTGTCCCCCGCTGTGCCCTGCAGTGTCCCGCTCTGTCCCGCTGTGTCCTCGCTGTGTCCCGCTGTGTCCCGCTGTGTCCCCCACTGTTTCCCCTTCTGTGTCCGGCTGTGTCCCCCACTGTGTCCCGCTCTGTCCCCCTCTGTGTCCCGCTGTGTCCCCCGCTGTGTCCCACTGTGTCCCCGCAGTGTCACTGCTGTTTCCTGCTGTGTCCCGCTGTGTTCCGTGGTGTCCCGCTGTGTCCCCCGCTGTGTTCCGCTGTGTCCGACTGTGTCCCGCTCTGTCCCGCTGTGTCCCGCTGTGTCCCGCTGTGTCCCACTGCGTCCCGCTGTGTCCCGCTGTGCCCCCACTGTGTCCCGTTGTGTGCACAGCTTTGTACCATGCTGTGTAACGCTGTGTCTCCGCTGTATCGACGCTGTGTCCCGCTGGGTCCCGATGTGTCATCGCTGTGTTCCCCGCTGTGTCCAGCTGTTTCCCCCACTTTGTCCCCCACTGTGTCCTCGCTGTGTCCCCCGCTGTGACCCTCTGTGTCCCGCTGTGTCCTCGCTGTGTCCCCCTCTTTGTCCCGATGTGTCCCCCGCCGTGTCCCGCTGTATCCCACTGTGTCCCGCTGCGTCCCCGCTGTGTCCCGCTGTGTCCCGCTTTGTCCCCCACTGTGTCCCGCAGTCACCCCGCTGTGTCCCGCTGTTTCCCACTGTGTCCCGTGGTGTCCCGCTTTGTCCCCCGCTGTGTCCCCGGCTGAGTCTCGCTGTGTCCCCACTGTGTCCTTTCTGTGTCCCCCGCTGTGTCCTGCTCTGTTCCCCACTGTGTCTCCCGTTTTGTCCCCGCTGTGCCCCGCTGTGTCCCTGCTGTATCGACACTGTGTCTCGCTGGGTCCTGCTGTGTCTCTCTCTGTGTTCCCCACTGTGTCCCGCTATGTCCCCCACTGTGTCCTTGCTGTGTCCCCGCTGGGTCCCGCTGGGTCCCGCAGTGTCCCCCGCTGAGTCCGGTTGTGTCACTGCTGTGTCCCGCTGTGTCCCCGCTCTATCGACGCTGTGTCCCTCTGGGTCCCGCTGTGTCCTCTCTTTGTTCCCCTCTGTGTCCCGCTGTGTCCCCCGCTGTGTCTCTCGCTGTGTCCCGCTGTGTCCGCGGCTGTGTCCGGCTGTGTCCCGCTGTGTCCCCCGCTGTGTCCTTGCTGTGTCCCCGCTGTGTCCCACTGTGTCCCGCAGTGTCCCCAGCTGTGTCCCGCTGTGTCACCGTTGTGTCCAGCTTTGTGCCTGCTGTGTACCCCGCTGTGTCCCTCTGTGTCCCCCGCTGTGTCCTGCTGTGTCCCCTGCTGTGTCCCCACTGTGTCACGCTGTGTTTCGCTGTGTCCGGATGTGTCCTCGCTCTGTCTCCCTCAGTGTCCAACTGTGTCCTCCCTGTGTCCCCCGCTGTGTCCCGCTGAGTCCCCTGCTGTGTCCCGCTGTGTCCTGCTGTGTCACGCTCTGTCCCCTCTGTGTCCCTCTGAGTCCAGCTCTGTCCCTGTTGTGTGTCCGCTGTGCCCCGCTGTGTACCTTCTGTGTCCAGCTGTGTCCCCTCTGTGTCCCGCTGTGTCCTTCTCTTTCCCCCGCTGTCCACCGCTGTGTCCCCCGGCTGTGTCCCGCAGTGTCCCCGCTGTGTCCCGCTGTGTCTACTGTGTCCCGTGGTGTCCCGCTTTTTCCCCTCTATGTCCCCTGCTGAGTCCCCTCTGTGTCCCCGCTGTGTCCAGCTGTGTCCTCGCTGTGTCCTCTGCTGTCTCCCGCTTTGTCCCACGCTGTGTCCTACTGTGTCCCACTGTGTCCCTGCTATGTCCCCTGCTGTGTCCCGCTGTGTCCCCGCAGGTTCACCGCTGTTTCACGCTGTGTCCCGCTGTGTTCCGTGGTGTCCTGCTTTGCCCCCGCTGTGGCCTACCTGAGCCACCTCTGTGTCCCCGCTGTGTCCCGCTGTGTCCTCGCCGTGTCCGCCTCTGTCTCCCGCTCTGTCCACTGCTGTGTCTCACGCTTTGTCCCCGCTGGGTCCCACTGTGTCCTGCTCTGTCCCACACTGTGTCCCCGGCTGAGTCCTCTATGTGTCGCCACTGGGTCCCGCTGTGTCCTCGCTGTGTCCCCTGCTATCTCCCGCTTTGTCCCACACTGTCTCCCGCTGTGTCCCGCTGTGTCCTCGTTGTGTCCCCGGCTGTGTCCTGCTGTGTTCCCGTTGTGTCCCAAGCTGTGTCCCGCTGTGTCCCGCTGTGTGCCCCGCTGTGTCCTGCTGGGTGCCGCTGTGTCCCCGCTGTGTCCCCGCTGTGTCCTCGCTGTGTCCCGCTGTGTCTACTGCTGTGCCCCCACTGTGTCTTGCTGTGTCTCGCTGTGTCTCGCTGTGTCCTCGCTGTTTCCCACGCTGTGTTCTGCTGTGTCCTCACTGTGTCCCCCGCTGTGTCCCGTTTTGTACCCAGCTGTGTACCCCGCTGTGTCCCGCTGTGTCCCCGCTGTATCGACGCTGTGTCCCGCTTGGTCCCGCTGTGTCCTCGCTGTGTTCCCCGCTGTGTCCCGCTGTTTACCCCTCTGTGTCCCCCGCTGTGTCCCGCTGTGTCCCGCTGTGTACTGCTGTGTCCCCCGCTGAGTCCCGCTGTGTCCCCGCTGTGTCCCAATGTGTCCTCGCTGTGTCCCGCGCTGGGTCCCGCTGTGTCCCCCCTGTGTCCCGCGCTGTGTCCCGCTGTGTCTGGCTGTGTCCCCAGATGTGTCCCCCGCTGTGTCCCCCGCAGTGTCAGCGCTGTGTCCCGCTGTGTCCTCGCTGTGTCCCCCGCTGTCTCCCGCTCTGTACCCCGCTGTGTCCTTGCTGTGTCACCGCTGTGTCCCGCAGTGTCCCCAGCTGTGTCCCGTTGTGTCACCGCTGTGTCCCGCTGTGTCCTCGCTGTGTCCCCCGCTGTGTCCCTCTTTCCTTGCTGTGCACCCCGCTGTGTCCCTCTGTGTCCCCGGCTGTGTCCCGCTGTGTCCCCACTGTGTCACGCTGTGTTTCGCTGTGTCCGGCTGTGTCCTCGCTCTGTCTCATTCAGTGTCCAGCTGTGTCCTCCCTGTGTCCCCCGCTGTGTCCCGCTGAGTCCCCTGCTGTGTCCCGCTGTGTCCCGCTGTGTCACGCTCTGTCCCATCTGTGTCCCTCTGTGTCCAGCTCTGTCCCCGTTGTGTGTCCGCTGTGCCCCGCTGTGTACCCTTCTGTGTCCAGCTGTGTCCCCTCTGTGTCCCGCTGTGTCCCTTCTCTGTCCCCCGCTGTCCACCACTGTGTCCCCGGCTGTGTCCGGCTGTGTCCCGCTGTGTCCCCCGCTGTGTCCTTGCTGTGTCCCCGCTGTGTCCCGCTGTGTCCAGCATGTCCCCAGCTGTGTCCCGCTGTGTCACCGCTG
>NW_012296719.1:0-4602 GCF_000151885.1 Dipodomys ordii
TCTGCTTCTTATGCTTATTCTTTTTCTATTGCTTCTGCTTTTTCTGCTTCTCCCGCTTCTCCTTCTTCTTCTTCTTCTTCTTCTTCTTCTTCTTCTTCTTCTTCTTCTTCTTCTTCTTCTTCTTCTTCTTCTTCTTCTTCTTCTTCTTCTTCTTCTTCTAGTTCTTCTTCTTCTTCTTCTTCTTCTTCTTCTTCTTCTTCTTCTTCTTCTTCTTCTTCTTCTCTTTCTGCTGCTTCTGCTTTTCCTGCGTCTTCTGCTTCTAGTGCTTCTCTTTCTGCTTCTCCTTCTGCTTCTGCTTCTGCTTCTTGTCCTTCTCCTGTTTCTTCTGCTTCTGCTTCTCATGCTTCTGCTTCTTCTGCTTTTCCTGCCTCTCTTTCTGCTTCTGCTCCTCCTTCTGCTTCTGCTCCTTCTATTTCTTCTTCTTCTGCTTCTCCCGCTCTGCTTCTTCTGCTTCTCCTGCTTCTCGTTCTGCTTCTCTTCGTCGGCTTCTCTTTCTACTTCTCCTTCTGCTTCTTCTGATTCTGCTTCTTCTCCTTCTGCTTCTCCTTCTGCTTCTGCTTCTTCTGCTTCTCCTGCTACTCCTTCTGCATCTCCTTCTGCTTGTGCTTTTCCTTCTGTTTCTTCTTCTGCTTCTGCTTCTCCTTCTTCTGCTTCTCCGTCTGTTTCTGCTTCTTCTGTTTTTCCTGCTTCTCCTTCTGCTTCTCATTCTTCTTCTCCTTCTGTTTCTCCTTCTCGTTATTCTGCTATTCCTGCTGCTTCTCTTTCTGCTTCTCCTTCTGCTTTTGCTTCTCTTTCTGCTTCTGCTTCTCCTTCTGGTTCTCCTTCTTCTCCAGATTCTGCTTCTTCTGCTTCTCCTTCTGCTTCAGGTTCTGCTTCTGCTTCTTAAGCTTCTATTTCTGCTTCTCCTTCTGTTTCTGCTTCTCTTTCTGCTTCTGCTTTTTATCCTTCTTCTATTTCTTTTGATTCTGCTTCTCCTGCTTCTGTTCTCCTGCTTCTCCTTGTGTTTCTCTTTATGCTTCTCCTTCTGATTCTCCTTCTTCTGCTTCTACTTCTGCTTCTGCTTCTGCTTCTCCTTCTGCATCTTCTTCTGTTTCAATTTCTCCTTCTTCTGCTTTTCATTCTGCTTCTCCTGCTTCTGCTTCTTCTGCTTCTCCTTCTCCTTCTCTTTCTGCTTCTGCTTATCCTTCTCTTTCTCCTACTCCTAATCCTTCTCTTTCTCCTTCTCCTTCTTCTTCTTCTGCTTCTCCTGCTGCTTCTTCTTCTGCTTCTTCTGCTTTTTCTGTTTCTTCTTCTTCTGCTTCAGCTTCTGCTTCTTCTGCTTCTCCTGCTTCTGCTCTTCTCCTTCTGTTTCTTCTGTTTCTGCTTCTCCTGCTTCTTCTTCTTCTGCTTCTCCTACTTCTCCTTCTGCTTCTCCGTCTCATTCAATTTCTCCTTCTCCTTCAATTTCTTCTTGTGCTTCTCATTCTACTTCTGCTTCTGCTTCTCCTGCTTCTGCTTCTTCTGTTTCTCCTTCTGCTTCTCCTTCTGCTTCTCTTTCTGCTTCTTATTCTGCTTCTGCTCCTCCTACTCCTAATCCTTCTCTTTCTCCTTCTTCTTCTGCTTCTCGTTCTGCTTCTGCTTCTTCTGCTTGTTCGGTTTCTTCTGCTTCTGCTTTTCCAGCTTCTGCTGCTTCTGCTTCTCCTTCTGCTTCAGGTTCTCCTTCTGATTCTTCGGCTTCTTCTGCTTCTGCTTCACCTGCTACTACTTCTTCTGCTTCTCTTTCTGCTTCTCCTTCTGCTTCTGCTTCTCCTTCAGCTCCTTCTCTTTCTTCTGTTTGTTCTTCTTCTGCTTCTCCTGCTTCTGCTTCTTCTGCTTCTCCTGCTTGTCCTTCTCCTTCTGCTTCTCCTTCTCCTTCTTCTCCTTCTCTTTCTGCTTCTGCTTCTGCTTCTTCTGATTCTCCAACTTCTCCTTCTTCTTCTACTTCTGTTTCTGCTTCTCGTTCTGCTTCTGCATCTCCTTCTGCTTCACATTCTGCTGCTCTTTCTCCTTCTTCTGTTTCTCCATCTGCTTCTGCATCTTATGCTTCTTTATTTCTTCTGTTTCTGCTTCTCCTGCTTCTGCTTCTTATGCTTCTACTGCTTCTTCTTCTGCTTCTGCTTCTCCTGCTTCTACTTCTCTTTGTGCTTCTGCTTCTCCTGCTTGTTTTTCTGCTTCTTCTGCTGCTTCTCCTTCTGCTGCTTCTTCTCCTTCTCCTTCTCCTTCTCTTTTTGCTTCGCCTTCTGCTTCTGCTTCTGCTTCTTCTGTTTCTCCTGCCTGAATTTCTAATTCTACTTCTTCTGCTGCTTCCCCTTCTGCTTCTGTTTCTACTTCTGATTCTGATTCTGCTTCTTCTGCTTCTTCTCTTTCGGCTTCTCCTGCTTCTGCTTCTTGTGCTTCTCCTGCTTCTCTTTCTGCTTCTCATTCCGCTTCTGCTTCTCCTTCTGCTTCTGCTTCTCCTCCTTTTCCTTCTCCTACTTCTGCTTCTCCTTCATCTTCTGCTTCTTCTGCTTCTCCTTCTGCATCTCCTTTTGCTTGCGCTTGGCCTTATGCTTCTTCTTCTGCCTCTGCTTCTCCTTCTCCTTCTTTTGCTTCTCCTTTTGCTTCTTCTGCTTTTCCTGCTTCTCCTTCTGCTTCTGCTTCTTCTGCTTTTCCTTCTGCATATTTTTCTGCTTCTGCTTCTCCTTCTCCTTCTTCTGCTTCTCCTTCTTATTCTTCTTCTGCTTCTTCTTCTTCTGCTTTACCTGCTTCTCTTTCTGCTTCTCGTTCTGCTTCTCCTTCTGTTTCTCCTTCTCCTTCTTGTTCTTCTGCTTTTCCTTCTGCTTCTCGTTCTGCTTCTGCTACAACTTCTACTGCTTCTACTTCTTCTGTTTGTTCTGCTTCTCCTTCTGCTTTTGATTCTCTTTCTGCTTCTGCTTCTCCTTCTGATTCTCATTCTGCTTCTCCAGATTCTGCTTCTTCTGCTTCTCCTGCTTCTCCTTCTCCCTGAGGTTCTCCTTCTCCTTCTTCACATTCTTATGCTTCTGCTTCTCCTGCTTCTGCTTCTTCTGCTTCCCCTCCTTCTGTTTCCGCTTCTCCTTCTGCTTCTGCTTCTTGTCCTTCTCCTATTTCTTCTGCTTGTTCTTCTCCTGTTTCTGCATTTCCTGCTTCTCCTTCTGCTGCTCTTTCTGTTTCTCCTGCCGCTTTTCTTTCTACTGCTCCTTCTTCTGCTTCTCTTTCTGCTTCTACTCCTGTTTCTCCTTCTCCTTCTCCTTCTAGTTCTACTGCTTTTCCTTCTGCTTCTCCTTCTGCTTCTGATTCTTCTGCTTCTTCTGCTACTGCCTCTGCTTCTTCTGTTTCTTCTGCTTCTCCTTCTGCTTTTGCTTCTCTTTCTGCTTCTGCTTCTCCTTCTGCTTCTCCAGATTCTGCTTCTTCTGCTTCTCCTGCTTCTCCTTCTGCTTCAGGTTCTGCTTTTGCTTTTTCGGCTTCTTCTGCTTCTGCTTCTTCTTCTGCTGCTTCTTCTGCTTCTCCTGCTTCTCTTTCTGCTTTTCCTTCTGTTTCTGCTTCTACTTCTGCTTCTGCTTCTTCCCCTTCTTCTGTTTCTTCTGCTTCGGTTTCTCCAGCTTCTGCTTCTCCTGCTTCTCGTTCTTCTTCTCTTTCTGCTTCTCTTTCTCCTTCTCCTTGTCCTTCTCTTTCTTCTGCTTCTTCTTCTACTTCTGCTTCTCCTTCTGCTTCTGCTTCAATTTCTCCTTCTGCTTCTGCGCCTTCTGTTTCTTCTGCTTCTCCTGCTTCTCTTGCTGCTTCTCCTTCTGCGTCTCTTTCTGCTTCTGCTTATCCTTTTGCTTCTCCTACTCCTAATCCTTCTCTTTCGCCTTCTCTTTCTTCTTCTTCTGTTTCTCCTGGTGCTTCTGCTTCTGCTTATTCTACTATTTCTGTTTCTTCTGCTTCTGCTTCAGATTGTGCTTCTTCTGTTTCTCCTTCTGCTTCAGATGCGGCTTCTGCTTCTTCGGCTTCTCCTGTTTCTTCTGCTTCTTCTTCTCCTGCTTCTTCAGCTTCTCCTGGTTCTCTTTCTGCTTCTCCTTCTGCTTCTGCTTTTCCTTCTGCTTCTGCTTCTGCTCTTCTCCTTCTTCTGATTCTTTTGCTTCTGTTTCTTCTTCTTCTTCTGTTACTTCTGATTCTACTTCTGCTTCTCCTTCTTCTACTTCTCTTTCTGTTTCTACTTCTGCTTCTTCTGATTCTCCTGCTTCTCCTTCTGTTCTCCTTCTGTTTCTGCTTCTCTTTCTGCTTCTGCTTCTCCTTCTGCTGCTCCTTCTCCTTCTCCTTCTTCAGCTTCTCCCACTGCTTCTGCTTCTTTTGCTTATTCTATATCTTCTGCTTCTCCTGCATCTACTGCTTCTCCTTATGCTTCTCCTTATGCTTCTCCTTATGCTTCTCCTTATGCTTCTCCTTATGCTTCTCTTCATCATCTTCTCTCTCTCTTCTTCTCTTCTTCTTCTCTCTTCTCATCTCATCTACTTCATCATCATACATCATATCTAAACAAAACAACAGCTTCTCAGATTTTCGCTTCTACGCTTCTCTTTTAGCTTCTCATTCAGCTTCAGCTCT
>NW_012296720.1:0-4602 GCF_000151885.1 Dipodomys ordii
CGGGACACAGCGGGGACACAGCGGTACACAGCTTGGGACACAGCGAGACAAAGCGGGACACAGCAGGACACAGCGGGGACACAGCAGGGACCCAGCAGGACACAGCGTCGATACAGAGGGGACACAGCGGGACACAGCGGGGTACACAGCTGAGGACACAACAGGACACAGCGGTGGACACAGCGAGGACACAGCGGGACACAGCGGGGACACTGCGGGAACATAGCGGGACACAGCGGGTACAGAGCGGGACACAGCGGGGTCACAGAGTGGTGCACAGCGGGACACATTGGGAAACAAAGCGAGGTCACAGCAGGGGACAAAGCGGGACAACACGGAACACAGTGTGACACAGCGGGACACAGTGGGACACAGCGGGGTACACAGAGGGACACAGCGGGCACACAGCGGGGACACAGCAGGACACAACGGGACACAGCGGGGGACACAGCGAGGACGCAGCGGCACACAGCGGAACTCAGCGGGGGACAAAGCGGGAGACAGTGGGGGACACAGCGAGCACACAGCAGGACACAGCGGCCACACAGAGGGGACTCAGTGGGGGACACAACGGGGGACAAAGAGGGACACCACGGGACAAAGTGAGACACAGCGGGACACAGCGGGACACTGTGGGGACACAGTAGGACAAAGCGGTGGACACAGCGGGACACAACGGAACAAAGCGGGGGACAGAGCGGAGACAGAGTAGGGCCACAACGGGACACCTCGGTGACACAGCTGGACACAGCGGGGTACACAGCGGGACACAGCGGGCACACAGCGGGACACAGCGGGGACAGAGCGGGACACAGTCGGACACAGCGGGACACAGTGGGGGACACAGCGGGACACAGCAGGGGACCCAGCGAGGACACAGCAGGACATAGCGGGGGACACAGCGAGGACACAGCGGGGGACACAGCAGGGGACACAGCGGGACACAGCAGGGAACACAGCGAGGACACAGCGGGACACAGCGGGACACAGCGTCGATACAGAGGGGACTCAGCGGAGGACACAGCGGGGGAAACAGCGGGGGACAAAGTGGGACACCACAGGACACAGTGTGACACAGCGGGACACAGCGGGGACACTGCGGGGACACAGCAGGACAAAGCGGGGGACATAGCGGGACACAGCGGCACACAGCGGGGGACACAGCCGGACACAGCGGGGGAAACAGTGGGGGACACAGTGGGACACGGTGGGACACAGCGGGGGACACATGGGGAACACAGCGGGACACAGCGGGGACACAGCGGGACTCAGCGGGGGACACAGCAGTATACAGCAGGACACAGCGGGGACACAGCAGGGACACAGCGGGGGACACAGCGGGACACAGTGTGACACAGCGGGGAACACAGCGGGACACAGAGTGGGACACAGAGGGGTACACAGCGGGACACAGCTGGGAACACAGCGGGTCACAGCGGGACACAGCGGGACACAGTGGGACACAGCGGGGAGACAGCAGGGACACAGTGGGCGACACAGCGTGACACAGCGGGTCACAGCGGGGAACACAGCGGGACACAGCAGGGGACACAGCGAGGACACAGCGGGTCACAGCGGGACACAGCGTGGGACAAAGCAGGAGACAGCGAGGGACAAAGAGAGGACCCAGCTGGACACAGCGGGGTACACAGCGGGACACAGCAGGGGACACAGAAGGGTACACAGCGGGACAAAGCGAGAAACACAGCGAGGTCACACCGGGGCCCAAAGCGGGACACCACGGGACATAGTGTGACACAGTGTGACACAGCGGGGACACTGCAGGGGCACAGCGGGACAAAGCGGGCGACACAGCGGGACACAGCGGGACACAGCGGGAGACACAGCGGGGGACAGCAGGGGACAGAGAGGGGACACAGTGGGAGACACAAAGGGGGACAGCAGGGAACAGAGAGGGGACACAGCGGGACACAGCGGGAACACAGCTGGACACAGCGGGGTACACAGCGGGACACAGGGGGCACACAGTGGGGACACAGCGGGGGACAAAGCGGGACACAGCGGGTCACAGCGGGGGACACAGCGGTACACAGCGGGGGACACAGAGGGGTACACAGCGGGACTCAGCCGGGAACACAGCGCGGACACAGTGGGACACACCGGGACACAGCGGGACACAGCGGTACACAGCGGGACACAGCGGGGGACACAGTGGGACAAAGCGGAGACCAGCAGGACACAGCAGGACACAGCGGGGGACACAGAGGAACACAGCTTGGGACACAGCGAGGACAAAGCGGCACACAGCAGGACAGAGCGGGGACACAGCAGGGACACAGCAGGGACACAGCGAGGGACACAGCGGGGGACACAGCGGGACACAACGAGGAACACATCGAGGACACAGCGGGACCCAGCAGGACACAGCGTCGATACAGAGGGGACACAGAGGGACACAGCGGGGTACACAGCTGAGGACACAACGGGACACAGCGGTGAACACAGCGAGGACACAGCGGGACACAGCGGGGACACTGCGGGAACATAGCGGGACACAGCGTGTACAGAGCGCGACACAGCGGGGTCACAGAGTGGTACACAGCGGGACACATCGGGAAACAAAGCGAGGTCACAGCAAGGGAGAAAGCAGGACAACACGGGACACAGTGTGACACAGCGGGACACAGCGGGGTACACAGAAGGAGACAGCGGGCACACAGCGGGGACACAGCAGGACACAACGGGACACAGCGGGGACACAGTGGGACACAGCGGGACAAAGCGGCAGACACAGCGGGACACAGTAGGCACACAGCGGGGACACAGCGAGACACAGCGGGACACATCGGGGACAGAGCGGGACACAGCCGGACACTGCGGGACACAGCAGGGGACACAGCGGGACACAGTTGGGGACCCAGTGAGGACACAGCGGGACACAGCAAGGGACACAGCGAGGACACAGAGGGGGAAACAGCGGGGGACACAGCGGGACACAGCGGGGGACAAAGGGAGGACACAGCCGGGACCCAGCGGGACCCAGCGTCGATACAGCAGGGACACAGCGGGACACAGTGGGGTACACAGATGGGGACACAGCGAGGACACAGCGGGACACAGCGGGGACACAGCGGGACACAGCGGGACACAGCGGGGGACACAGCGGAACACAGCGGGGGACACAGCGAAGACACAGCAGGACACAGCGGGACACAGCGGTGACACAGCAGGGACACAGCAGGGACACAGCGGGGACACAGTGGGGGCACAGCGGGACACAGCGGGACACAGTGGGACACAGCGGGGACAAAGCGTGAGACACAGCGTGGGACAGAGCTGGAGACAGCGGGGGACACAGCCAGGACACAGGGGGACACAGCGTTGACACAGCGGGGTCTCAGCGGGGGACACAGCGGGAGACAAAGAGGGACACCACGGAACACAGCGGGACACAGCAGGAAACAGCAGTGACACTGCGGGGACACAGTGGGACACAGCGGGGGACACAGCGGGACACAGAGGGGGACAGAGCGGGACACAGTGGGGGACAGAGCGTGGGACACAGCGAGACACAGCGGGGACAAAGCTGGACACAGCGGGGTACACAGAGGGACACAGCGGGGACGCAGCGGGGAAACAGCGTGACACAGCAGGACACAGCGGGACACAGCGGGGGACACATCGAGGACACAGCGGCACACAGCATGGGACACAGCAAGGACACTGTGGGACACAGCGGGGGACACAGCGGGACATAGCGGGGAACACAGCGGGGGACACAGCGGGACACAGCGGGACACAGCGGGGGACACAGGGAGGACACAGCGGGACACAGCGGGGCACAGAGCGAGGACACATTGGGACACAGCGGGATTCAGCGGGGGACACAGCAGTACACAGCAGTACACAGCGGGACAAAGCGGGACACAGCGGGGACACAGCATAGATACAGTGAGGGACAGAGCGGGACACAGCGTTGACACAGCGGGGACTCAGCGGGGGACACAGTGGGACACAGCGGGGGACTCAGCGGGACACTGCGGGACTCAGTTTGGGTCAGAGCATGGGACTCAGCGAGACATAGTGGGGACAAAGCTGGACACAGCGGGGACAGAGCAGGACAGATCGTGACACAGTGAGGACACATTGGGACACAGCGGGACACAGAGGAACTCAGCGGGAGACACAGCAGTACACAGCGGGAAACAGTGTGACACACCGGGGAGACAGCAGGGACACAGTGGGGGACACAGCAGGACACAGCGGGTCACAGCGGGGGACACAGCGGGACACAGCGGGGGAGACAGCGAGGACACAGCGGGTCACAGCGGGACACAGCGTGGGACAAAGCAGGAGACAGCGAGGGACAAAGCGAAGACCCAGCTGGACACAGCGGGGTACACAGCGGGGACACAGAGGGACACAACGGGACACAGCGGGGACACAGTGAGACACAGCGGGACAAAGCGGCAGACACAGCGTGACACAGCAGGCACACAGCGGGGACACAGCGGGACACAGCGGGACACAGCTGGGACAGAGCGGGACACAGCCGGACACAACGTGACACAGCAGGGGACACAGCGGGACACAGTTGGGGACCCAGTGAGGACACAGCGGGACACAGCAGGGGACACAGTG
>NW_012296721.1:0-2722 GCF_000151885.1 Dipodomys ordii
CCTCGGTGCCTCCCCCGCTGTGTCCCGCTGTGTCCCAAGCTGTGTTCTGCTGTGTCCCCCGCTGTGTCCCGCTGTGTCCCGCTGTGTCCCTGCTGTGTCCCACTGTGTCCCCCGCTGTGTCCCGCTGTGTCCCTGCTGTGACCCGCTCTGTCCCCGCTGTATTGACGCTGTGTCCCGGTGTGTCCCACTGTGTCCGTGCTGTGTTCCCAGCTGTGTACCGCTGTGTACCCCTCTGTGTCCCCCGCTGTGTCCACCAGTGTCCCCAGCTGTGACCCGCTGTGTTCCGCTGTGTCCCCCGCTGTGTCCCCACTGTGTTCCCCCGGTGTCCCGCTGTGTCCCCTCTCTGTCCCCAGCTGTCCCCCACTGTTTCCCCCGCTGTGTCCCACTGTGTCCCGCTGTGTCGCCCGTTTTGCCCCGCTGTGCCCCTGCAGTGTCCCCGCTGTGTCCCACTGTATCACACTGTGTCCCGTGTTGTCCTGCTTTGGCCCCCGCTGTGACCTCGCTGTGTTTCTCTCTGTGTCCCGCTGTGTACCCTTCTGTGTCCTCCGCTGTGTCCCGCTGTGTACCCCGCTGTGTCCAGCTGTGTCCTCGCTGTGTCCCCCGCTGTCTCCTGCTTTGTCCCACGCTGTGTCCCGCTGTGACCCGCTGTGTCCTCACTGTGTCCCCCGCTGTGTCCCGTTGTGTCCCGCTGTGTCCCTGCTGTGTCCCGCTGTGTCCCGCTGTGTCCCGCTGTGTCCATGCTGTGTTCCATGCTGTGTCCCGCTGTGTCCACTGCTGTGTCCCGCTGTGTTCCCGCTGTGTCCCCCTGTGTCCCCCACTGTGTCCCGCTGTGTCCCGCTGTGTCCTTGCTGTGACCCGCTCTGTGCCCGCTGTATCAACGCTTTGTCCCGCTCTGTCCCGCTGTGTCTGCGCTGTGTTCCCCGCTGTGTCCCGCTGTGTACCCCTCTGTGTCCCCTGCTGTGTCCCGCTGTGTCCCCCGCTGTGACCTGCTGTGTCCCGCTGTGTCCCCCACTGTGTCCCTGCTGTCTCCCCGCTGTGTCACACTGTGTCCTGCTGTGTACTGCTGTGTCTCCCGCTGAGTTCCTCTGTGTCCCGCTGTGGGCCAATGTGTCCTCGCTGTGTCAGGCTCTGTCCGGCTCTGTCCCCGCTGTGTCCCGCTGTGTCCCGCTGTGTCCCCACTGTGTGCCCCCTGTGTCCCTCTGTGTACCCTGCTGTGTCCAGCAGTGTCCCGGCTGTGTCCCGCTGTGTCAACTCTCTGTCCTCTGCTGTCCCCCCTGTGTCCCCCGCTGTGTCCCGCTGTGTCCCGCTGTGTCCTGCTGTGTCACACTGTGTCCCTTGTTGTCCCGCTTTGTCCCCCACTGTGACCTCGTTGTGTTTCCTGCTGTGTCCCGCTGTGTACCACTCTGTGACCCCGCTGTGTACCGCTCTGTACCCCGCTGTGTCCCGCTATGTTCCCGCAGTGTACCCGCTGTGTCCCACTGTGTCCTCGCTGTGTCCACTGCTGTGTCCCGTTGTGTCCCCAGCTGTGTACCCCGCTGTGTCCCGCTGTGTCTCCGCTGTATCGACGCTGTGTCCTGCTGGGTCCCGCTGTGTCCTCGCTGTGTTCCCCGTTGTGTCCCGCTGTGTACCCCGCTGTGTCCTCCGCTGTGTCCCTGCTGTGTCCCTGCTGTGTCCCCACTGTGTCCCGCTGTGTCCCGCTGTGTCCCGCTTTGTCCTCGCTGTGTCCCAAGCTGTGTTCCGCTGTGTCCCCCGCTGTGTCCCCACTGTGTGCCCCCGGTGTCCCACTGTGTCCCCTCTCTGTCCCCAGCTGTCCCCCGCTGTTTCCCCCGCTGTGTCCCACTGTGTCCCGCTGTGTCCCACTGTGTCACACTGTGTCCCGTGTTGTCCTGCTTTGGCCCCCGCTGTGACCTCGCTGTGTTTCTCTCTGTGTCCCGCTGTGTACCCTTCTGTGTCCTCCGCTGTGTCCCGCTGTGTACCCCGCTGTGTCCAGCTGTGTCCTCGCTGTGTCCCCCGCTGTCTCCTGCTTTGTCCCACGCTGTGTCCCGCTGTGTCCTGCTGTGTCCCCGCTGTGTCCCGCTGTGTCCTGCTGTGTCCTTGCTGTGTCCCAAGCTTTGTCCCGCTGTGTCCACTGCTGTGTCCCGCTGTGTTCCCGCTTTGTCCCCCTTGTCCCCCACTGTGTCCCGCTGTGTCCCGCTGTGTCCTTGCTGTGACCCGCTCTGTGCCCGCTGTATCGACGCTTTGTCCCGCTCTGTCCCGCTGTGTCCGCGCTGTGTTCCCCGCTGTGTCCCGCTGTGTACCCCTCTGTGTCCCCTGCTGTGTCCCGCTGTGTCCCCCGCTGTGACCTGCTGTGTCCCGCTGTGTCCCCCACTGTGTCCCTGCTGTCTCCCCGCTGTGTCACACTGTGTCCTGCTGTGTACTGCTGTGTCTCCCGCTGAATTCCTCTGTGTCCCGCTGTGGCCCAATGTGTCCTCGCTGTGTCAGGCTCTGTCCTGCTCTGTCACCGCTGTGTCCCACTGTGTCCCGCTGTGTCCCCACTGTGTGCCCGCTGTGTCCCTCTGTGTACCCTGCTGTGTCCAGCGATGTCCCGGCTGTGTCACGCTGTGTCACCTCTCTGTCCTCTGCTGTCCCCCCCTGTGTCCCCCGCTGTGTCCCGCTGTGGCCCCGCTGTGTCCTGCTGTGTCACACTGGTGTCCCCATGTAGTCCCCGCTTTGTCCCCCACTG
>NW_012296722.1:0-1879 GCF_000151885.1 Dipodomys ordii
ATCATATGTTCCGCAGTTTCCCCGCTGTGTCCCGCTGTTTCCCACTGTGTCCCCTGGTGTCCCCCGCTGTGTCCCCCGGTGAGTCCCCGCTGTGTCCCACTGTGTCCCCCACGGTTCGGGCTGTGTCTTCTGCTGTGTCCCCGCTGTGTCCCACTGTGTCCCGCTGTGTCCTCGCTGTGTCCCACGCTGTGTTCCGCTGGGTCCTCGCTGTGTCCCGCGATGTGTCCCGTTGTGTCCCCAGCTGTGTCCCCGCTCTCTCCTGCTGTGTTCCCGCTGTATCGACGCTGTGTCCCACATTGTCCCGCTGTGTCCTCGCTGTGTTCCCAGCTGTGTCCCGCTGTGTACCCCTCTGTGTCCCCCTCTGTGTCCCGCTGTGTTCCCCGCTGTGTCCCGCTGTGTCCCGCTGTGTCCCCCGCTGTGTCCCTGCTGTGTCCCCGCTGTGTCCTGCTGTATACTGCTGTGTCCCCCGCTGAGTCCCGCTGTGTCCCCGCTGTGTCCCTCAGTGTCCCCCATGTGTCCCCCGCTGTGTCCCATTGTGTCCCGCTGTGTCCCCCACTGTTTCCCCCGCTGTGTACGGCTGTGTCCCCCGCTGTGTCCCCCTTTGTCCACTGCTGTGTCCCCGCTATGTCCCGCTTTTTCCCCGGCTGTGTCCCGCTGTGTCCTCACTGTGTCCCCCGCTGTGTCCCACTGTGTCCTTGCTGTGTTCCCCGCAGTGTCCCGCTGTGTCCCCGCTGTGTCCCAGCTGTGTCCCACTGTGTCTCCGCTGTGTCCCGCTGTGTACCCCGGTGTGCCCGCTGAGTCCCGATGAATAACCCGCTGTGTCCAGCTGTGTCACCGCTGTGTCCTGCTGTGGCCCATCTCTGTCTCCGCTGTCCCCCGCTGTGTCCCCAGTTGTGTCCCACTGTGTTCCGCCGTGTCCCCCGCTTTTTCCTGCAGAGTCCCCGCAATGTCCCCGCTGTGTTCCGCTGTGTCACACTGTGTCCCGTGGTATGCCACTTTGTCCCCCGCTGTTTCCCCGCTGTGTCCCCCGCTGAGTCCCCTCTGTATCGACGATGTGTCCCACTGTGTCCCGCTGTGTCCTCGCTGTGTTCCCCGCTGTGTCCCGCTGTGTCCCCTGCTGTGTCCCCCGCGGTGTCCTCTCTGTGTACCCCGCTGTGTCCCGCTGTGTCCTCGCTGGGTCCCCCGCTGTGTCCCACTGTGTCCCCTGCTGTGTCCCGCTGAGTCCCGCTGTGTCCCCGCTGTGTCCCGCTGTGTCCCCGCTGTGTGCCCGCTGTGTCCCGCTGTGTACACCGCTGGGTCCAGCTGTGTCACCGCGGTGTCCCGCTGTGACCCTTCTCTGTCTGTGCTGTTTCCCGCTTTGTCCCCCGCTTTGTTCCGTGGTGTCTCGCTGTGTCC
This sequence comes from Dipodomys ordii, assembly GCF_000151885.1. Classification (NCBI taxonomy): domain Eukaryota; kingdom Metazoa; phylum Chordata; class Mammalia; order Rodentia; family Heteromyidae; genus Dipodomys; species Dipodomys ordii. The sequence goes on from NW_012296722.1 coordinate 1,396, forward strand.
CACACTCTGTCCCTCACTGTGTCCCGCAGTGTCCCCCGCTGTGTCCCGTTGTGTCCCCCGCCTTGTCCCCGCTGTGTCACCGCTGTGTCCCGCTGTTTCCTCGCTGTGTCCCCTGCTGTCTCCCTCTGTGTCCCCCGCTGTGTCGCACGCTTTGTCCCCGCTGTGTCCCACTGTGTCCCGCTGTGTCCGGCTGTGCCCCCACTGTGTCCCGTTGTGTCCACAGCTGTGTACCACGCTATGTAACGCTGTGTCCCCGCTTTATCGACGCTGTGTCCCGCTGTGTCCCGCTGTGTCCTCGCTGTGTTCCCCGCTGTGTCCCGCTGTGTCCCCCGCTGTGTCCCCCGCTGTGTCCTCACTGTGTCCCCTGCTGTGTCCCGCTGTGTCCTCACTGGGTCCCCCACTGTGTCCCGCTGTGTCCCCCGCTGTGTCCCGCTGTGTCCGGCTGTGTCCCGCTCTGTACCCGCTGTGTCCCTCGGTGTCCCGC
>NW_012296723.1:0-4601 GCF_000151885.1 Dipodomys ordii
TCAGAACTCAGCGGGGGACACAGCAGGACACAGCGGGACACAGTGGGACACAGTGGGGCACAGCAGGGACACAGCGAGTGACACAGCAGGGGACACAGCGGGACACCGCAGGGGACACAGGGAGGATACAGCGGGACACAGCAGGGGACACAGCGGAACCCAGCGAGGGACACAGCGGGGGACACAGTGGGACACAGCGGGGGACACAGTGGGACACAGCGGGGTACACAAAGAGGACACAGTGGGACCCAGCGGGACATAGCTTCGATACAGCGGGGACACAGCGGGACACAGCGGGGTACACATCTGGGGACACAACGGGACATAGTGGGGGACATAGCGGGATACAGCGGGACACAGCGGGACACAGCAGGACACAGCAGGGCACAGTTGGGACAAAGTGGGCGACACAGCGGGGAACAGAGCAGGACACAGCAGGGGACACATCGAGGACACAGCGGGACACAGCGGGGACACAGTTGGGACACAGCGGGGACACTGAGGGGCACAAACGGGACAACACGGAACACAACGGGACACAGTGGGATAAAGCGGGACACTGCGTGGATACAGCGGGGCACAGTTGGGACAAAGTGGGCGACACAGCGGGACACAGAGGGGGACAAGGCGGGACACAGCGGGGGACAGAGCGGGGGACACAGCGAGACACAACGGGTACAAAGCGAGACACAGCAGATTACACAGTGGAACACAGCAGGCACACAGCCGGAATACCACGGGACACAGTGGGGAAAGAGCGGGAAAAAGCGTGACACAGCGGGAAACAGCGGGGTACACAGCGGGACACACGGGGGACACAGCGGGGTACACTGCGGGACACACGGTGGACACAGCAACGACACAGCGGGACACAGTGAGGACACAGCGGACACAGCGGGGGAAACAGCGGGACACAATGTGACACAGCAGTGGACACAGCGGGACACAGCGGGGGACAGAGGGGGACACAGCGGGGGACACAGCGAAGACACATTGGGACACAGCGGGGACACAGCGGGACTCAGCGGGGGACATTGCAGTACACAGCAGGACACAGCGGGACACAGAGGGGGACACAGTGGGACAGAGCGGGGGACACAGCAGGGGACACAGAGGAACTCAGCGGGACACTGCGGGAGACACAGGGGGGACACAGCGGGACACAGGGGGGATACAGCGAGGACACATTGGGACACAGTGGGGACAGAGCAGGACTCAGCGGGGGACACAGCAGTACACAGCGGGACACACCGGGACACAGTGGAAAAAGAGCGGGACACAGCGTGACACAGCGTGACACAGCGGGGTACACAGCGGGACACAAGGGGAACACAGTGTGGACACAGCGGGACACAGCTGGGGACACAGCGACGACACAGCAGGACACAGCAGGGGACACAGGGGGGACACAGCGGGACACAGCAGGACACAGAGGGGGACACAGTGGGACAGAGCAGAGGACACAGCAGGAAACACAGCGGGACACGGCGGGGGACACAGGGGGGACACAGCGGGACCCAGCGCGGGACACAGCGAGGACACATTGGGACACAGCGGGGACACAGCGGGACTCAGCGTGGGACAAAGCAGTACACAGCGGGACACAGCAGGACACAGCGGGGGACACAGAGGGGTAAACAGCGGGACACAGGGGGGAACACAGCGAGGACACAGCGGGACCAAGCGGGACACAGCGTCGATACAGCGGGGACACAGCAGGACACAGCGGGGTACACAGCTGGGTACACAACGGGACACAGCGGGGGACACAGCGAGGACACAGCAGAACACAGTGTGGGAAACAACGAGGATAGCAGGGGACACGGCGAGGACACAGCAGGACACAGCGGGGACACAGAGGTGGCTCAGGGGAGCCACAGCGGCGGCAAAGCGGGACACCACGGAACACAGCGGGACACAGCGTGAAACAGCGGTGAACCTGCGGGGACACAGCGGGACACAGCTGGGAACAAAGCGGGACACAGCGGGGACACTGCGGGACCCAGCAGGACACAGCGGGACACAGCAGGACACAGCGTGGGACACAGTGGGACACAGCGGGGGACACAGCGGGACACAGCGGGGACACAGAGGGGACTCAGCAGGGGACATAGCGGGGGACAAATCGGGACACCACAGGACACAGTGGGACACAGCGGGACACAGCGGGGACACTGCGGGGACACAGCGGGACAAAGCGGGGGACCCAGCGGGACACAGCGGGACACAGAAGGACCCAGCGGGGAAACAGCGGGGACACAGTGGGACACAGCGAGGACACAGCGGGACACAGTGGGACACTGCGGGGCACAGCTGGGGACACAGCGGGATACAGCGGGGGACACAGGGAGGACACAACGGAACACAGCATGGGACAAAGCGAGGACACAGCGGGAAACAACGAGACACAGCGGGACCCAGCGGGGACCCAGCAGTGGACACAGCGGGACACAGCGGGGGACAAAGCGGGACACCACGGAACACAGCAGGACACAGCGTGAAACAGCGGTGAACCTGCGGGGACACAGCGGGACACAGCGGGGTACACAGCGGGACACAGCGGGACACAGCGGGGGACACAGCAGGGACACAGTGGGACACAGTAGGACACAGCGTGGGACAAAGCGGGAGACAGCGGAGGACACAGCGAGGACACAGCTGGACACAGCGGGGACACAGAGGGGACTCAGCAGGGGACATAGAGGGGAAAAAGTGGGACACCACGGGACACAGTAGGACACAGCGGGACATAGCGGGGACACTGCGGGACACAGCCGGGGGACACAGCGGTGGACAGCGGGGGACAGAGAAGGGACACAGCGGGACACAGAGGGGACAGAGCTGGACACAGAAGGGTGCACAGCGGGGCACAGCGGACACACAACGGGGACAGAGCTGGACACAGAAGGACACAGAGGGGACAGAGCGTGAAACAGCCGGACTCAGCGGGACACAGCAGGGGACTTAGCGGGACACAGCGGGGGACACAGGGAGGACACAGCTGGACACTGAATGAGACAGAGCGAGGACACAGCCGGACACAGCGAAACACAGCGTGACATAGTGGGGACACAGCAGGGGACACAGCGGGACACAGCGGGGGACACAGAGGGACACAGCGGAGTACACAGCAGGGACAAAGTGGGACACAGCGGAGGACACAGCGAGGACAAAGAGGGACACAGCGGTGACACAGCGGGACACAGCCGGACACAGCCGGGGACACAGCGGGACACAGCGAGAGACACAGCGGGGGACACAGCGGGACACAGCGGGGAACAAAGAGAGGACACAGCGGGACCCAGCTGGACACAGCATCGATAGAGCGGGGACACAGCGGGACACAGCGGTGACACAACGGGACTCAGCGGGGGACACTGCGGGACCCAGCGGGACCCAGCGGGGACACAGCAAGGACACAGCGGGGGACACAGCGGGACACAGCGGGACACAGCGGGGGACACAGCGAGTGACACAGCGGGGGACACAGCGGGACACAGTGGGGAACACAGAGAGAGACACAGCAGGACCAAGCGGGACACAGCGTCGATACAGCGGGGACACCGCGGGGTACACAGCTGTTGACACAACGGGACACAGTGGGGGACACAGCTGGACACAGCGGGACACAGTGGGGCACAGCGGGGACAAAACGGGAGACACAGTGGGGAACAGAGCAGGACACAGCGGGGGACACAGAGAGGACACAGTGGGGACACAGCGAGACTCAGCTGGGGACACAGAGGGGGACAAAGCGGGACACCACGGGACACAGTGGGACACAGCGGGACACAGCGGGGTCACTGCGGGACACAGTGGGGGACAAAAGCGGGACACAGCGGGACACAGCGGGGACGCAGCGGGACACAGCGGGACACAGCGGGACACGGCGGGGGACACAGCGGGACACAGAGGGGGACACAGCGAGGACACAGCGGGACACAGAGGGACACAGCGGGGGACAGAGCGAGGACACAGTGGGGGACAAAGTGGGGGAAACAGCTGGACACAGCGGGGAACACAGCGAGGACACATCGGGACCCAGAGGGACACAGCGTCGATACAGCGGAGACACAGCGTTACACAGCATGGTACAAAGCTGTGGACACAACGGGACACAAGGGGCACAGCGGGACACAGCGGGACGCAGTGGGACACAGCGGGACACAGCGGGACACAGCGGGGACAGAGCGGGACACAGTCGGACACAGCGGGACACAGCGGGGGACACAGCTTTGGACAAAGAGGGACACCACGGAACACAGCGGGACACAGCAGGAAACAGCAGTGACACTGCGGGGACACAGTGGGACACAGCGGGGGACACAGCGGGACACAGAGGGGGACAGAGCGGGACACAGTGGAGGACACAGCCGGACACAGCAGGGGAAACAGTGGGGGACACAACGGGACACAGTGGGGGACACAGCGAGGGCACAGCGGGACAGAGCGGGACACTGCAGGGCACAGCGGGGGACACAGCGGGACACAGTGGGGGACACAACGAGGACACAGCGGAACACAGAGTGGGACACAGTGAGGACACAGCGGGACACAGCGGGACACAGCGGGACACAGCCGGGTCCCAGCAGTGGACACAG
>NW_012296724.1:0-4600 GCF_000151885.1 Dipodomys ordii
GCTTCTTCTGCTTGTTCTGTTTATTCTACTTCTGCTTTTCCAGCTTCTCCTGCTTCTGCTTCTCCTTCTGCTTCAGGTTTTGCTTCTGCTTCTTCGGCTTCTTCTGGTTCGTCTGCTTCTGCTCCTCCTGCTACTGCTTCTTCTGCTTCCCTTTCTGCTTCTCCTTTTGCTTCTGCTTCTCCTTCTGCTCCTTCTCCTTCTTCTGTTTCTTCTTCTTCTGCTGTTTCTCCCGCTTCTGCTTTTTCTGCTTCTCCTGCTTGTCCTTCTGCTTCTGCTTCTCCTTTTTCTTCTTCTGCTTCTCTTTCTGCTTCTGCTTCTGCTTCTTCTGATTCTCCAACTTCTCCTTCTCCTTCTCCTTCTGTTTCTGCTTCTCTTTCTGCATCTGCATCTCCTTCTGCTTCACCTTCTGCTGCTCCTTCTCCTTCTTCTTTTTCTCCCTCTGCTTCGGCTTCTTATGCTTCTTTTTTTCTTCTGCTTCTGCTTTCCCTGCTTCAGCTTCTTATTCTTCTACTGCTTCTTCTGCTTCTGTTTCTTCCGCTTCTTCTGCTTCTACTTCTCTTTCTGCTTCTGCTTCTCCTGCTTGTTTTTCTGCTTCTTCTGCTGCTTCTCCTTCTGCTGCTTCTTCTACTTCTCCTTCTGCTTCTCTTTTTGCTTCTCCTTCTGCTTCTGCTTCTTCTGTTTCTCCTGCCGGATTTTCAGGTTCTACTTCTTCTGCTGCTTCTCCTTCTGCTTCTGCTTCTACTTCTGCTTCTGTTTCTGCTTCTTCTGCTTCTTCTCTTTCGGCTTCTCCTGCTTCTGCATCTTGTGCTTCTCCTGCTTCTCTTTCTGCTTCTCATTCCGCTTCTGCTTGTCCTTCTGCTTCTACTTCTCCTCCTTCTCCTTCTCCTACTTCTGCTTCTCCTTCAGCTTCTGCTTCTTCTGCTTCTCCTTCTGCATCTCCTTCTGCTTGTGCTTGTGCTTATGATTCTTCTTCTGCCTCTGCTTCTCCTTCTCTTTCTTTTGCTCCTCTGTTTCTTCTACTTCTCCTTCTGTTTCTCCTTCTGCTTTTGCTTCTCTTTCTGCTTCTGCTTCTCCTTCTGCTGATCCAGATTCTGCTTCTTCTCCTTCTCCTGCTACTCCTTTTGCTTCAGGTTCTGCTTCTGCTTCTTCGGCTTCTTCTGCTTCTGCTTCTCCTGCTGCTGCTGCTTCTGCTTCTCCTGATTCTCCTTCTGCTTTTCCTTCTGTTTCTGCTTTTCTTTCTGCTTCTTCTCCTTCTTCTGTTTCTTCTGCTTCTGCTTCTCCTGCTGCTGCTTGTCCTGCTTTTCGTTCTGCTTCTCTTTCTGCTTCTCCTTTACCTTCTCCTTCTTCTTCTGCTTCTCCTTCTGCTTCAATTTCTCCTTCTGCTTCTCATTCTGCTTCTGCCTCTTCTGTTTTTTCTGCTTCTCCTGCTTCTGCTTCTTCTGCTTCTACTGCTTCTCGTGCTGCTTCTCCTTCTGCTTCTCTTTCTGCTTCTGCTTATCCTTCTGCTTCTCCTACTAGTAATCCTTCTCTTTTGCCTTCTCCTTCTTCTTCTTCTGCTTCTCCTGCTGCTTCTGCTTCTGTTTATTCTACTATTTCTGTTTCTTCTGCTTCTGCTTCAGATTGTGCTTCTTCTGTTTCTCCTTCTGCTTCAGATTCTGCTTCTGCTTCTTCGGCTTCTTCTGTTTCTTCTGCTTCTGCTTCTCATGCTTCTTCTGCTTCTGTTGCTTCTCTTTCTGCTTCTCCTTCTTCTTCTGCTTCTCCTTCTGCTTCTGCTTCTGCTCTTATCCTTCTTCTGTTTTTTTTTGCTTCTGTTTTTTCTGCTTCTTCTTCTTCTGTTTCTTCTGATTCTAATTCTGCTTCTCCTTCTTCTCCTTCTCTTTCTGCTTCTACTTCTATTTCTTCTGCTTCTCCTGCTTCTGCTTCTTCTGCGTCTCCTGCTTCTCTTTCTGCTTCTCCTTCTGCTTCTCCTTCTGCTCCTTCCTCTTCTGCTTCTGCTTCTCCTGCTTCTCCTTCTCCTTTTGCTTCTCCTTCTTCTCTTTCGGCTTCTCCTGCTTCTGCATCTTGTGCTTCTCCTGCTTCTCTTTCTGCTTCTCATTCCGCTTCTGCTTGTCCTTCTGCTTCTACTTCTCCTCCTTCTCCTTCTCCTACTTCTGCTTCTTCTTCAGCTTCTGCTTCTTCTGCTTCTCCTGCTTCTCCTTCTGCATCTACTTCTGCTTGTGCTTGTTCATATGCTTCTTCTTCTGCTTCTGCTTCTCCTGCTTGTTTTGGTTCACCTTTTGCTTCTGCTTCTACTGCTTTTCCTGCTTCTCCTTCGGCTTCTCCCTCTGCCTCTCCTTCTGCTTCTCTTTCTGTTTCTCCTTCTCCTTCTTGTTTTTCTGCTTTTCCTTCTGCTTCTCCTTCTGCTTCTACATCTGCTCCTTCTCCCTCTGCTTCTGCTTCTCATGCTTCTTCTTTTTCTTCTGCTTCTCCTGCTTCTGCTTCTTCTGCTTCTCCTGCTTCTTTTTCTACTTCTCCTGCTGCTTGTCCTTCTGCTACTCCTTCTCCTTCTTCTACTTCTCCTTCTGCTTCTACTTCTGCTTCTTCTTATTCTCCTTCTACTTCTCCTGCTTCTCCTTCTTCTTTTGCTTCTTCTTCTCCGTTTGCTTCTTCTTCTTCTTCTTCTTCTTCTTCTTCTTCTTCTTCTTCTTCTTCTTCTTCTTTTTCTTCTTCTTCTTCTTCTTCTTCTTCTTCTTCTTCTTCTTCTTCTTCTTCTTCTTCTTCTTCTTCTTCTTCTTCTTCTTCTTCTTCTTCTTCTTCTTCTTCTTCTGTATCGTCTGTTTCTGCTTCTCCTGCTTCTGCATTTGTGCTTCTCCTGCTTCTCTTTATTCTTCTCATTCTTCTGCTTCTCCTTCTGCTTCTCCTATTGTTTCTGCTGCCCTTCCTTCTCCTTCTCCTTCTCCTACTTCTGCTTCTCCTTCTGCTTCTGCTTCTTCTGCTTCTCCTGCTTCTCCTTCTGCATCTTCTTCTGCTTCTGCTTCTCCTTCTGCTGCTTCTTCTGCTTCTGCTTCTCTTTCTTCTTCTGCTTCTTCTTCTGATTCTCCTTCTGCTTCTCATTCTCCTTCTCGTTCTTCTGCTTTTCCTACTGCTTTTCCTCTGCTTCTGCTACAACGACTACTGCTTCTGCTTCTTTTGTTTCTTCTGCTTCTACTTCTGCTTTTGATTCTCTTTCTGCTCTTGCTTCTCCTTCTGCTTCTCATTCTGCTTCTCCAGATTCTGCTTCTTCTACTTCTCCTGCTTCAGGTTCTGCTTCTGCTTCTTCGGATTCTTATGCTTCTGCTTCTTCTGCTTCCCCTCCTTCTCTTTCTGCTTCTCCTTCTGTTTCTGCTTCTCTTTCTGCTTCTCCTTCTGCTTCTCCTTCTGCTTCTGCTACTTCTCCTTCTTCTTTTTTTTCTTCTTCTTCTGCTTCTCCTGCTTCTCGTTCTTCTTCTCTTCGTCTGCTTCTCTTTCTGCTTCTGCTTCTCCTTCTGCTTCTCCAGATTCTGCTTCTTCTCCTTCTCCTGCTTCTCCTTCTGCTTCAGGTTCTGCTTCTGTTTCTTCGGCTTCTTCTGCTTCTGCTTCTCCTGCTGCTGCTTCTTCTGCTTCTCCTGCTTCTCCTTATGCTTTTCCTTCTGTTTCTGCTTCTCCTTCTGCTTCTGCTTCTTGTCCTTCTACTGTTTCTTCTGCTTCTGCTTCTCCTGTTTCTGCTTCTCCTGCTTCTCCTTCTTCTGCTCTTTCTGCTTCTCCTGCTGCTTTTCCTTCTCCTGCTCCTTCTTCTGCTTCTCTTTCTGCTTCTCCTTCTGTTTCTCCTTCTCCTTCTCCTTCTCGTTCTTCTGCTTTTCCTTCTGCTTCTCCTTCTGCTTCTACATCTTCTACTGCTTCTGCTACTGCGTCTGCTTCTTCTGTGTCTTCTACTTCTCCTTCTGCTTTTGCTTCTCTTTCTGCTTCTGCTTCTCCTTCTGCTTCTCCAGATTCTGCTTCTTCCCCGTCTCCTGCTTCTCCTTCTGCTTCAGGTTCTGCTTCTGCTTCTTCGGCTTCTTCTGCTTCTGCTTCTCCTGCTGCTGCTTCTGCTTCTACTGCTTCTCCTTCTGCTTTTCCTTCTGTTTCTGCTTTTCCTTCTGTTTCTGCTTCTTCTCCTTCTTCTCTTTCTTCTGCTTCTGCTTCTCCTGCTGCTGCTTGTCCTGCTTCTCGTTCTGCTTCTCTTTCTGCTTCTGCTTATCCTTCTGCTTCTCCTACTCCTACTCCTTCTCTTTTGCCTTCTCCTTCTTCTTCTTCTGCTTCTCCTGCTGCTTCTGCTTCTGTTTATTCTACTATTTCTGTTTCTTCTGCTTCTGCTTCAGATTGTGCTTCTTCTGTTTCTCCTTCTGCTTCAGATTCTGCTTCTGCTTCTTCGGCTTCTTCTGTTTCTTCTGCTTCTGCTTCTCCTCCTTCTTCTGCTTCTCCTGCTTCTCTTTCTGCTTCTCCTTGTTCTTCTGCTTCTCCTTCTGCTTCTGCTCTTCTCCTTCTTCTGTTTCTTTTGCTTTCTGTTTCTTCTGCTGCTTCTTCTTCTGGTTCTTCTGATTCTACTTCTGCTTCTCCTTTCTTC
>NW_012296725.1:0-4600 GCF_000151885.1 Dipodomys ordii
TCACAGCGGGGGACACAGCGGGACACAGCGGCGGACACAGCGGGACAAAGCTATGGGTACAGAGCAGGGAACACATCGGGATACAGAGGGACAAAGCGGGGTACCCAGCGGGAAGCAGCAGGGGGCCCAGCGAGGACACAGCGGGACACAGCGGGGGACACAGACAGGACAACAGCGGGGGACACACCGGGGGACACAGCGGGACACAGCAGGGAACACAGCGAGGACACAGCGGGACCCAGCGGGACCCAGCGTCGATACAGTGGGGATACAGCGTTACACAGTGTGGTACAAATCTGTGGACACAAGGGGACACAGTGGGGGCACAGCGAGACAGAGCGGGACACAGTGGGACATAGCGAGGACAAATCGTGAGACACAGCGGGGGACAGAGCGGGAGACAGCGGGGGCCACAGCGAGGACACAGCAGGACACAGCGGGACACAGCAGGGACAGAGCGGGACACAGCGGGGGACCCAGCGAGGACACAGCGGGACACAGCGGGGGACACAGCGGGGGACAGTGCGGGACACAGCGGGGAACACAGCGAGGACACAGCGGGACCCAGCGGGACACAGCGTCGATACAGCGGGGACACAGCGTTACACAGCGTGGTACACAGCGGTGGTCACAACGGGACACAGTGGGGGCACAGCGGGAAACAGCGGAACACAGTGGGACACAGCTGGGACAAAGTGTGAGACACAGCGGGGGACAGAGCGGGAGACAGCGGGGGACACAGCGAGGACACAGTGGGACACAGCGGGACACAGCGTCGATACATCGGAGCCACAGTGGGCCACAGCGGGGTACACAGCTGGGGACACAACGGGGCACATCAGGGGACACAGCAAGGACTCAGCGGAACACAGCGTGGGACACAGTGAGGACACAGGGGGACACAGCGGGACACAGAGGGACACAGCAGGAACAAAGCAGTAGACACAGCGAGACACAGTAGGGGACACAGCGGGACACAGCGGGGGACACAGGGAGGACAGAGCGGGACAAGGCGGGGACACAGCGGGACTCAGCGGGGGACACAGCGGGGGACAAAGCGGGACACCACGGGACACAGCGGGACACAGCGGGGACAAGGGGGAGACAGAGCGGGACACAGCGAGGACACAGCGGGACACAGCGGGGGACAAAGCGGGACACCACGGGACACAGCGGGACACAGCGGGGACAAGGGGGAGACAGAGCGGGACACAGCGAGGACACAGCGGGACACAGCGGGGGACACAGCAGGACACAGCGGGGGACACAGCGAGGACACAGCAGGACACAGCGGGGGACACAGCGAGGACACAGCGGGGGACACTGCGGGACACAGCAGGGAACACAGCGAGGACACAGCGAGACCCAGCGGGACACAGCATCGATACAGTGGGGATACAGCCTTACACAGTGTGGTACACATCTGTGGACACAAGGGGACACAGTGGGGGCACAGTGGGACACAGCGGGACACAGTGGGACAAAGCAAGGAAAAATCGTGAGACACAGCTGGGGTACAGAGCGGGAGACAGCGGGGGACACAGGGAGGACACAGCAGGGCACAGCGGGACATAGCAGGGACAGAGCGGGACACAGCGGGACACAGCGGGGGACACAGCGGGACACAGCGGGTGACGCAGTGAGGACACAGCGGGACAAAGCGGGACAAAGCAGGGGACACACCGGTGAAACATCTGGACACAACGGAGTACATAGCGGGACACAGCACGCACACAGGGGGACACAGCGGGACACAGCGGGACACAGCAGGGACAGAGCGGGACACAGCGGAACACAGTGGGACACAGCGGGGGACCCAGCGGGACCCAGCAGGGTCCCAGTGAGGACACAGTGGGACACAGCTGGGGACACAGCGAGGACACAGCGGGGGACACAGCGGGGGACACAGCGGGACACAGCGGGGACAGCGTAGATACAGCGGGGACACAGCGTTACACAGCGTGGTACACAGCTGTGGATACAACGGGACACAGTGTGGGCACAGCGGGACACAGCGGGTCACAGTGGGACACAGCGGGGACAAAGCGTGAGACACAGCGGGGGACAGAGTGGGAGACAGCGGGGGACACAGCGGGGACACAGCGGGGACTCAGCGGGGTCACAGCGGGATACAGCGGGACACAGAGTGACACAGCGGGACACAGCAGAGGACACAGCGGGACACAGCGGAGGACAGAGCGACGACACAGCAGGACACAGCGGGGACACAGGGGAACTCAGCAGGGTTACAGCAGGACACAACGGGACACAGCAGGACACATTGGGACACAGCGGGACACAGAGGAACTCAGCGGGAGACAGAGCAGTACACAGCGGGAAACAGTGTGACACACCGGGGAGACAGCAGGGACACAGTGGGGGACACAGCAGGACACAGTGGGTCACAGCGGGGGACACAGCGGGACACAGCGGGGGACACAGTGAGGACACAGCGGGACACAGTTGCGACACAGAGGGGACTCAGTGGGGGACACAGCGGGGGACAAAGCAGGACACCACGGGACAGTGTGACACAGCGGGACACAGCGGGGACACTGCACGGACACAGCGGTACAAAGCGGGGGACACAGCGGGGACTCAGCGGGGGACACAGCGGGGGACAAAGCGGGACACCACGGAACACAGCGGGTCACAGCGGGAAACAGCGGTGACCCTGTGGGGACACAGCGGGACCCAGTGGGGGACACAGCGGGACACAGCGGGGACTCACCTGGGGACACAGGGGGACACAGCGGGACACAGCAGGGACAGAGCGGAACACAGCGGGACACAGCGGAGACACTGCGGGAACATAGCGGGACACAGGGGGACACAGCAGGACACAGCAGTGGACACAGCGGGAACACAGCTGGACACAGCGGGGTACACAGTGGGACACAGGGGGCACACAGTGGGGACACAGCGGGGGACACAGCGGGACACAGCGGGTCACAGCGGGGGACACAGCGGGGGACACAGCGGGGGACAGCAGAGGACAGAGAGGGGACACAGCGGACACAGCGGGGTACACAGAGGGACACAGCGGGCACACAGTGGGGACACAGCGGGACAAAGCAGGACACAGCGGGGACAGAACAGGACAGAGCGTGACACAGCGAGGACACATTGGGACACAGCGGGACACAGAGGAACTCAGCGGGAGACACAGCAGTACACAGCGGGAAACAGTGTGACACACCGGGGAGACAGCAGGGACACAGTGGGGGACACAGCAGGACACAGCGGGTCACAGCGGGGGAACAGATGGGCACAGTGGGGGACACAGCGAGGACACAGCGGGTCACAGCGGGTCACAGCGGGGGACACAGAAGGGTACACAGCGGGACACAGCGAGAAACACAGCGAGGTCACAGCGAGGTCACAGCAGGGGCCAAAGCGGGACAACACGGGACACAGTGTGACACAGTGGGGACACTGCAGGGTCCCAGCGGGACAAAGTGGGCGACACAGCGGGACACAGCGGGACACAGTGGGAGACACAGCGGGGGACAGCAGGGGACAGAGAGGGAACACAGCGGGAGACACTAAGGGGGACAGCAGGGGACAGAGAGGGGACACAGCGGGACACAGCGGGAACACAGCTGGACACAGCGGGGTACACAGCGGGACACAGCCGGGAACACAGCGTGGACACAGCAGGACACAGCGGGACACAGCGGTACACCGCGGGACACAGCGGGACACAGCGGGGGACACAGTGGGACACAGCGGGGACACAGCAGGACACAGCGGGACACAGTGGGGGACACAGCGGTACACAGCTTGGGACACAGCGAGGACAAAGCGGGACACAGCGGGACACAGCGGGGACACAGCAGGGACACAGCAGGGACACAGCGGGGGACACAGCGGGACACAACGGGGAACACATCGAGGACACAGCGGGATCCAGCAGGACACAGCATCGATACAGAGGGGACACAGCGGGACACAGCGGGGTACAAAGCTGAGGACACAACGGGACACATCGGTGGACACAGCGAGGACAGAGCGGGACACAGCGGGGACACTGCGGGAACATAGCGGGACACAGCGGGTACAGAGCGGGACACAGCGGGGTCACAGAGTGGTACACAGCGGGACAAATCGGGAAACAAAGCGAGGTCACAGCGGGGGACAAAGCGGGACAAGACGGAACACAGTGTGACACAGCGGGACACAGCGGGACACAGCGGGACACAGCGGGGGACACAGCGGGGAACAGCAGAGGACAGAGAGGGGACACAGCGGGACACAGCGGGTACACAGCTGGACACAGCGGGGTACACAGAGGGACACAGCGGGCACACAGCGGGGACACAGCTGGACACAACGGGACACAGCGGGGACACAGTGGGACACAGCGGGATAAAGCGGCAGACACAGCGGGACACAGCAGGCACACAGCGGGGACACAGCGGGACACAGCGGGACACAGCGGGGACAGAGCGGGACACAGCCGGACACAGCGCGACAAAGCAGGGGACACAGCGGGACACAGTTGGGGACCCAGTGAGGACACAGTGGGACACAGCAGGGGACACAGCGAGGACACAGTGGGGGACAAACTGGGACACCACGGGACACAGTGGGACACAGC
>NW_012296726.1:0-4599 GCF_000151885.1 Dipodomys ordii
TCTATTTCTGCTTCTCCTTCTGCTTCTGCTTCTCTTTCTGCTTCTGTTTCTTATCCTTCTTCTATTCTTTTGATTCTGCTTCTCCTGCTTCTGCTTCTCCTGCTTCTCCTTCTGTTTCTCCTTATGCTTCTCCTTCTGCTTCTCCTTCTTCTGCTTCTACTACTGCTTCTGCTTCTCCTTCTGCATCTTCTTCTGTTTCAATTTCTCCTTCTGCTTTTCATTCTGCTTCTGCTTCTCCTGCTTCTGCTTCTTCTGCTTCTCCTGCTTCTCCTTCTGCTTCTCTTTCTGATTCTGCTTATCCTTCTGTTTCTCCTACTCCTAATCCTTCTCTTTCTCCTTCTCCTTCTTCTTCTTCTGCTTCTCCTGCTGCTTCTTCTTCGGCTTCTTCTGCTTTTTCTGTTTCTTCTGTTTCTGCTTCTCCTGCTTCTTCTTCTTCTGCTTCTCCTTCTTCTCCTTCTGCTTCTCCGTCTCCTTCTCCTTCTCCTTCAAATCCTCCTTCTTGTGCTTCTCTTTCTGCTTCTGCTTCTGCTTCTCCTGCTTCTGCTTCTTCTGTTTCTCCTTCTGCTTCTCCTTCTGCTTCTCTTTCTGCTTCTTATTCTGCTTCTGCTCCTCCTACTCCTAATCCTTCTCTTTATCCCTCTTCTTCCGCTTCTCGTTCTGCTTCTGCTTCTTCTGCTTGTTCGATTTCTTCGGCTTCTGCTTTTCCAGCTTCTGCTGCTTCTGCTTCTCCTTCTGCTTCAGGTTCTCCTTCTGATTCTTCGGCTTCTTCTGTTTCTTCTGCTTCTGCTTCTCCTGCTACTGCTTCTTCTGCTTCTTCTGCTTCTCTTTCTGCTTCTCCTTCTGCTTCTGCTTCTCCTTCTGCTCCTTCTCCTTCTTCTGTTTCTTCTTCTTCTTCTGCTTCTCCCGCTTCTGTTTCTTCTGCTTCTTCTGCTTGTCCTTCTCCTTCTGCTTCTCCTTCTCCTAATTCTGCTTCTCTTTCTGCTTCTGCTTCTTCTGATTCTCCAACTTCTCCTTCTTCTTCTCCTTCTGTTTCTGCTTCTCTTTCTCCTTCTGCATCTCCTTCTGCTTCACCTTCTGCTGCTCCTTCTCCTTCTTCTGTTTCTCCCTCTGCTTCTGCTTCTTATGCTTCTTCTTTTTCTTCTGGTTCTGCTTCTCCTGCTTCTGCTTCTTATGCTTCTACTGCTTCTTCTTCTGCTTCTTCTGCTTCTACTTCTCTTCCTGCTTCTGCTTCTCCTGCTTGTTTTTCTGCTTCTTCTGCTGTTTTTTCTACTTCCCCTTCTGCTTCTCTTTTGGCTTCTGCTTCTTCTGTTTCTCCTGCCTGAATTTCTGGTTCTACTTCTTCTGCTGCTTCTCCTTCTGCTTCTGCTTCTCCTTCTGCTTCTGTTTCTGCTTCTTCTCTTTCGGCTTCTCCTGCTTCTGCTTCTTGTCCTCCTCCTGCTTCTCTTTCTGCTTCTCATTCTGCTTCTGCTTCTCCTTCTGCTTCTGCTTCTCCTCCTTCTCCTTCTCCTACTTCTGCTTCTCCTTCAGCTTCTGCTTCTTCTGCTTCTCCTGCTTCTCCTTCTGCATCTCCTTCTGCTTGTGCTTGTCCTTATGCTTCTTCTTCTGCCTCTGCTTCTCCTTCTCCTTCTTTTGCTTCTCCTTTTGCTTCTGCTTCTTCTGCTTTTCCTGGTTCTCCTTCTGCTTCTGCTTCTTCTGCTTCTCCTTCTGCATCTTCTTCTGCTTCTGCTTCTCCTTCTCCTTCTTCTGCTTCTCCTTCTGATTCTCCTTCTGCTTCTTCTTCTTCTGCTTTAACTGCTTCTCTTTCTGCTTCTCCTTCTGCTTCTCCTTCTGTTTCTCCTTCTCCTTCTTGTTCTTCTGCTTTTCCTTCTGCTTCTGCTACAACTGCTACTGCTTCTACTTCCTCTGTTTCTTCTGCTTCTCCTTCTGCTTTTGATTCTCTTTCTGCTTCTGCTTCTCCTTCTGATTCTCATTCTGCTTGTCCAGATTCTGCTTCTTCTGCTTCTCCTGCTTCTCCTTCTCCCTGAGGTTCTCCTTCTGCTTCTTCGTATTCTTATGCTTCTGCTTCTCCTTCTGCTTCTCATTCTGCTTCTCCAGATTCTGATTCTTCTGCTTCTCCTGCTTCTCCTTCTGCTTCAGGTTCTGCTTCTGCTTCTTCGGATTCTTATGCTTCTGCTTCTCCTGCTTCTGCTTCTTCTGCTTCCCCTCCTTCTCTTTCTGCTTCTCCGTCTGCTTCTGCTTCTTTTCCTTCTCCTGTTTCTTCTGCTTGTTCTTCTCCTGTTTCTGCATCTCCTGCTTCTCCTTCTGCTTTTCTTTCTGCTTCTCTTTCTGCTTCTCCTGCTGCTTTTCCTTCTCCTGCTCCTTCTTCTGCTTCTCTTTCTGCTTCTCCTTCTGTTTCTCCTTCTCCTTCTCGTTCTTCTGCTTTTCCTTCTGCTTCTCCTTCTGCTTCTACATCTTCTGCTACTGCCTCTGCTTCTTCTGTTTCTTCTGCTTCTCCTTATGCTTCTCCTTCTGCTTTTGCCTCTCTTTCTGCTTCTGCTTCTCCTTCTGCTTCTCCAGATTCTGCTTCTTCTGCTTCTCCTGTATCTCGTTATGCTTCAGGTTCTGCTTCTGTTTCTTCGGCTTCTTCTGCTTCTGCTTCTCCTGCTGCTGCTTCTTCTGCTGCTCCTGCTTCTATTTCTGCTTTTCCTTCTGTTTCTGCTTCTCCTTCTGCTTATGCTTCTTCTCCTTCTTATGTTTCTTCTGCTTCTGCTTCTCCTGCTTCTGCTTCTCCTGCTTCTCGTTGTGCTTCTCTTTCTGCTTCTCTTTCTGCTTCTCCTTCTCCTTCTCCTTCTTCTGCTTCTCCTTTTGCTTCTCCTTCTCCTTCTGCTTCAATTTCTCCTTCTGCTTCTCATTCTGCTTCTGCGTCTTCTGTTTCTTCTGCTTCTCTTGCCTCTGCTTCTCCTGCTTCTCCTACTTCTCGTGCTGCTTCTCCTTCTGCGTCTCTTTCTGCTTCTGCTTATCCTTTTGCTTCTCCTACTCCTAATCCTTCTTTTTCGCCTTCTCCTTCTTGTTCTTCTGCTTGTCCTGGTGCTTCTGCTTCTGCTTATTCTACTATTTCTGTTTCTTCTGCTTCTGCTTCAGATTGTGCTTCTTCTGTTTCTCCTTCTGCTTCAGATTCTGCTTCTGCTTCTTCGGCTTCTCCTGTTTCTTCTGCTTCTGCTTCTCCTTCAATTTCTCCTTCTTGTGCTGCTCATTCTGCTTCTGCTTCTGCTTCTGCTTCTCCTGCTTCTGCTTCTTCTGTTTCTCCTTCTGCTTCTCCTTCTGCTTCTCTTTCTGCTTCTTATTCTGCTTCTGCTCCTCCTACTCCTTATCCTTCTCTTTCTCCTTCTTCTTCTGCTTCTAGTTCTGCTTCTGCTTCTTCTGCTTGTTCGGTTTCTTCTGCTTCTCCTTTTCCAGCTTCTGCTGCTTCTGCTTCTCCTTCTGCTTCAGGTTCTCCTTCTGATTCTTCGGCTTCTTCTGTTTCTTCTGCTTCTGCTTCACCTGCTACTGCTTCTTCTGCTTCTTCTGCTTCTCTTTCTGCTTCTCCTTCTGCTTCTCCTTCTGCTCCTTCTCCTTCTTCTGCTTCTCTTTCTGCTTCTGCTTCTTCTGATTCTCCAACTTCTCCTTCTTCTTCTTCTATTTCTGCTTCTCTTTCTGCTTCTGCATCTCCTTCTGCTTCACCTTCTGCTGCTCCTTCTCCTTCTTCTGTTTCTCCCTCTGCTTCTGCTTCTTATGCTTCTTCTTTTTCTTCTGGTTCTGCTTCTCCTGCTTCTGCTTCTTATGCTTCTACTGCTTCTTCTTCTGCTTCTTCTGCTTCTACTTCTCTTTCTGCTTCTGCTTCTCCTGCTTGTTTTTCTGCTTCTTCTGCTGCTTTTTCTACTTCTCCTTCTGCTTCTCTTTTTGCTTCTCCTTCTGCTTCTGCTTCTTCTGTTTCTCGTGCCTGAATTTCTGGTTCTACTTCTTCTGCTGCTTCTCCTTCTGCTTCTGCTTCTCCTTCTGCTTCTGTTTCTGCTTCTTCTCTTTCGGCTTCTCCTGCTTCTGCTTCTTGTCCTCCTCCTGCTTCTCTTTCTGCTTCTCATTCTGCTTCTGCTTCTCCTTCTGCTTCTGCTTCTCCTCCTTCTCCTTCTCCTACTTCTGCTTCTCCTTCAGCTTCTGCTTCTTCTGCTTCTCCTGCTTCTCCTTCTGCATCTCCTTCTGCTTGTGCTTGTCCTTATGCTTCTTCTTCTGCCTCTGCTTCTCCTTCTCCTTCTTTTGATTCTCCTTTTGCTTCTGCTTCTTCTGCTTTTCCTGGTTCTCCTTCTGCTTCTGCTTCTTCTGCTTCTCCTTCTGCATCTTCTTCTGCTTCTGCTTCTCCTTCTCCTTCTTCTGCTTCTCCTTCTGATTCTCCTTCTGCTTCTTCTTCTTCTGCTTTAACTGCTTCTCTTTCTGCTTCTCCTTCTGCTTCTCCTTCTGTTTCTCCTTCTCCTTCTTGTTCTTCTGCTTTTCCTTCTGCTTCTGCTACAACTGCTACTGCTTCTACTTCCTCTGTTTCTTCTGCTTCTCCTTCTGCTTTTGATTCTCTTTCTGCTTCTGCTTCTCCTC
>NW_012296727.1:0-4599 GCF_000151885.1 Dipodomys ordii
TGAACCTGCAGGGACACAGCGGGACACAGCGGGGGACTTAGCTGGGGAACCTGCGGGACACAGCGGGACCCAGCAGGACCCAGCGGGGAAACAGCGGGGACACAGTGGGACACAGCAAGGACACAGCGGGACACAGCGGGACACTGCGGGGCACAGCGGGGGACACAGCGGGGGACACTGGGAGCACACAGCGGAACACAGCATGGGACAAAGTGAGGACACAGCGGGACACAGCGAGACACAGCAGGACACAGCGTGAAACAGCGGTGAACCTGCAGGGACACAGCGGGACACAGCGGGGGACACAGCGGGACCCAGCGGGACACAGCAGGGGACACAGCAGGACACAGCGGGGACAAAACGGGACACAGCGGGGGACACAGCAGGGACAAAGCGTGACACAGTGGGGGACACAGCGAGGACATAGCGGGACACAGCGGTGACACAGCGGGACTCAGCTGGGGACACTGCGGGTCACATCCGGACACAGCGGGGACACAGCAAGGACACAGCAGGGGACACAGCAAGACACAGCCGGACACAGCCGGGGACACAGAGGGACACAGCGAGAGACACAGCGGGGGACACAGCGGGACACAGCGGAGAACAAAGAGAGGACACAGCGGGACCCAGCGGGACACAGCGTCGATAGAGCGGGGACACAGAGGGACACAGCGGTGACACAGGGGGACTCAGCGGGGGATACTGCGGGACACAGCGGGGGACACATCGGGACACAGTGGGGAACACAGAGAGGACACAGCAGGACCCAGCGGGACAAAGTGTCGATACAGCGGGAGCACAGCGGGACACAGCGGGGTACACAGCTGACGACACAACGGGACACAGTGGGGGACACAGCGGGACACAGCGGGACACAGCGGGGCACAGCGGGGACAAAACGGGAGACTCAGTGGGGAACAGAGCAGGACACAGCGGGGGACACAGAGAGGACACAGTGGGGACACAGCGAGACTCAGCCGGGGACACAGCGGGGGAAAAAGCGGGACACCACGGGACACAGTGGGACACAGCGGGACACAGCGGGGTCACTGCGGGGACACAGCGGGACACAGTGGGGGACAAAGCGGGACACAGCGGGACACAGCGGGACACAGCGGGACACAGCCGGACACGGCGGGGGACACAGCAGGACACAGAGGGGGACACAGCGAGGACACAGTGGGACACAGCAGGACACAGCGGGGACACAGCGAGGACACAGCAGAACACAGCGTGGGAAACAGCGAGGACACAGCGGGACACAGCGAGACACAGCGGGACACAGTGTGGACACAGCAGTAGACACAGCGAGACACAGCGGGGGACACAGCGGGACAAAGCGGGGAACACAGCGAGGACACAGCGGGGACACTGCGGGAACATAGTGGGACACAGCGGGGCACACAGTGGGATACAGCGGGACACAGTTTGGGACACAGCGGGAACACAGCAGGACACAGCGGGGGACACAGCGAGGACACAGCGGGACACAGCGGGACACAGCGTGGGCAAAGCGGGAGACAGCAGGGGACACAGCGAGGACACAGCGGGACACAGCGGCGACACATAGAGGACTCAGCGGGGGACACAGTGGGGGACAGAGCGGGACACAGCGGGACACTGCGGGGCACAGCAGGGGACACAGCGGGACACAGCGGGGGACCCAGCGGGACCCAGCGGGACACAGCGGGACACTGGGGGCACAGCGGGCGATACAGCGGGACACAGCGGGGGACACAGGGAGGACACAGCTTAACACAGCATGGGACAAAGCGAGGACACAGCGGGACACAGCGAGACACAGCGGGACACAGAGGGACCCAGCAGTGGACACAGCGGGACACAGCGGGGGACAAAGCGGGACACCACGGAACACAGCAGGACACAGCATGAAACAGTGGTGAACCTGCGGGGAGACAGCGGGACACAGCGGGGGACACAGCGGGACACAGCGGGGACACAGCGGGGACACAGCGGGACACAGCGGGACACAGCGGGGGACACTGCAGGGACACATTGGGACACAGTAGGACACAGCGTAGGACAAAGCGGGAGACAGCAGAGGACACAGCGAGGACACAGCTGGACACAGCGGGGACACAGAGGGGACTCAGCAGGGGACATAGTGGGAAAAAAGCGGGACACCACGGGACACAGTAGGACACAGCAGGACACAGCGGGGACACTGCGGGACACAGCCAGGGGACACAGCGGTGGACAGCGGGGGACAGAGAAGGGACACAGCAGGACACAGAGGGGACACAGCTGGACACAGAAGGGTACACAGCGGGACACAGCGGACACACAGCGGCGACAGACCTGGACACAGAGGGACACAGAAGGGACAGAGCGTGACACAGGTGGACACTGAGGGAGACAGAGCGAGGACACAGCCGGACACAGCGAAACACAGCATGACACAGTGGGGACACAGCAGGGGACAGAGCGGGACACAGTGGGGGACACAGCGGGACACAGCGGGGTACACAGCAGGGACAAAGCGGGACACAGCGTCGATAGAGCGGGGACAGAGCGGGACACAGTGGTGACACAGCGGGACTCAGCAGGGGACACTACGGGACCCAGCGGGACCAAGCGGGGATACAGCAAGGACACAGCGGGGGACACAGTGGGACACAGCGGGGGACACAGCGAGGGACACAGCAGGGGACACAGCGGGACACAGTGGGGAACACAGAGAGGACACAGAGGACCCAGCGGGACACAGCGGGGGACACAGCAGAACATAGCGTGGAAAACAGCGAGGACACAGCGGGACACAGCGAGACACAGCGGGACACAGTGGGGACACAGCAGTAGACACAGCGAGACACAGCGGGGGACACAGCGGGACACAGCGGGGAACACAGTGAGGACACAGCGGGGACACAGCGGGGACACTGCGGGAACATAGTGGGACACTGCGGGGCACACAGCGCGACACAGAGGGATAAAGCTTGGGACACAGCGGGAACACAGCACGACACAGCGGGGGACACAGCGAGGACACAGCGGGACACAGCGGGACTCAGCGTGGGACAAAACGGGAGACAGCAGGGGACACAGCGAGGACACAGCAGGACACAGCGTCGACACATAGAGGACTCAGCGGGGGACACAGTGGGGGACAGAGCGGGACACAGTGGGACACTGCGGGGCACAGCGTGGGACACAGCGGGACACAGCGGGGGACCCAGCGGGACCCAGCGGGACCCAGCGGGACACTGCGGGGCACAGCGGGGGACACAGCGGGACACAGCGGGGGACACAGGGAGGACACAGCGAAACACAGCATGGGACAAAGCGAGGACACACCGGGACACAGCGAGACACAGCGGGACACAGCGGGGACCCAGCAGTGGACACAGCGGGACACAGCGGGGGACAAAGCGGGACACCACGGAACACAGCAGGACACAGCGTGAAACAGCAGTGAACCTGCGGGGACACAGCAGGACACAGCGGTGACACAGCGGGACCCAGCAGGGACACACAAGGACACAGCGGATGACCCAGCGGGACACAGCGTGGGACACTGCCGGACACAGCAGGGACACAGCAGGACCCAGCAGAACACAGCGGGGGACACAGCGGGACACAGCGGGACACAGCTGGGGACACAGCAGGGACACAGTGGGACACAGTAGGACACAGCGTGGGACAAAGCGGGAGACAGCGGAGGACACAGCGAGGACACAGCTGGACACAGCGGGGACACAGAGGGGACTCAGCAGGGGACATAGAGGGGAAAAAGCGGGACACCACAGAAAACAGTAGGACACAGCGGGACACAGCGGGGACACTGTGGGACACAGCCGGGGGACACAGCGGTGGACAGCGGAGGACAGAGAAGGGACACAGCGGGACACAGAGGGGACACAGCTGGACACAGAAGGGTACACAGCGGGGCACAGCGGACACACAACGGGGACAGAGCTGGACACAGAGGGACACAGATGGGACAGAGCGTGACACAGCAGGACACAGCGGGACACAGCAGGGGACTCAGCGGGACACAGCGGGGGACACAGGGAGGACACAGCTGGACACTGAATGAGACAGAGCAAGGACACAGCCGGACACAGCGAAACACAGCGTGACACAGTGGGGACACAGCAGGGGACACAGCGGGACACAGCGGGGGACACAGAGGGACACAGCGGGGTACACAGCAGGGACAAAGCGGGACACAGCGGGGGACACCGTGAGGACAAAGCGGGACACAGCGGTGACAAGCGGGACACAGCTGGGGACACTGCGGGACACAGCGGGACTCAGCGGGGACACAGCAAGGACACAGCGGGGGACACAGCGGGACACAGTGGGGAACAAAGAGAGGACACAGCGGGACCCAGCAGGACACAACGTCTATAGAGCGGGGACAGAGCGGGACACAGCGGTGACACAACGGGACTCAGCAGGGGACACTGCGGGACAGAGAGGAACCCAGCGGGAACACAGCTAGGACACAGCGGGGGACACAGCGGGACACAGCGGGGGACACAGCGAGGGACACAGCGGAGGACACAGCAGGACACAGTGGGGAACACAGAGAGAGACACAGCAGGACCCAGCAGGACACAGCATCGATACAGC
>NW_012296728.1:0-4599 GCF_000151885.1 Dipodomys ordii
GAGAAGCAGAATAAGCAGAAGCTGAAGTAGAAGAAATAGAAAAATCAGAAGAAGCAGAAGAGGAAGCAGCAGGAGAAGCAGAAGCAGAAGAAGGAGAAGGAGAAAGAGAAGGATTTGGAGTAGAAGAAAGAGAAGGATAAGCAGAAGTAGAAAGAGAAGAAGGAGAAGCAGGAGAAGCAGAAGCAGGAGAAGCAGAAGCAGAATGAAAAGCAGAAGAAGGAGAAATTGAAACAGAAGAAGATGCAGAAGGAGAAGCAGAAGCAGAAGGAGAAGCAGAAGAAGGAGGAGAAGGAGAAGAGAAGGATAATCATAAAGAGAAACAGGAGAAGAAGAAGCAGAAGCGGGAGAAGCAGAAGGAGAAGAAATAGAAGAAGGAGAAGAAGCAGAAGCAGAAGGAGAAGCATTAACAGAAGGAGTTGCAGAAATAGACGCAGAAGAAGCCGAAGAAGCAGAAGAAGAACCTGAAGCAGAAGGAGAAGCAGAAGAAGCAGAATCTGGAGAAGATGAAGGAGAACCAGAAGGAGAAGCAGAAGCAGAAAGAGAAGCAAAAGCAGAAGGAGAAGCAGAAGAAACAGAAGAAGCAGAAGCAGTAGCAGAAGAAGCTGAAGATGCAGAAGCAGAAGGAGAAGCAGAAGGAAAAGAAGAAGAATAAGAAGGAGAAGGAGAAACAGAAGTAGAAGCAGAATGAGAAGCAGGAAAATCAGAAGAAGCAGTAGCAGACGGAGAAGGAGAAGCAGAAGTAGAAGAAGAAGAATAAGGACAAGCACAAGCAGAAGGAGATGCAGAAGGAGAAGCAGGAGAAGCAGAAGAAGCAGAAACAGAAGGAGTAGAAGAAGGAGAAGAAGAAGCAGAAGAAGCAGAAGCAGAAGCAGAAAGAGAAGCAGACGAAGAGAAGCAGAACGAGAAGCAGGAGAAGCAGAAGAAGAAGAAACAGAAGAAGGAGAAGTAGCAGAAGCAGAAGGAGAAGCAGAAAGAGAAGCAGAAACAGAAGGAGAAGCAGAAAGAGAAGGAGGGGAAGTAGAAGAAGCAGAAGCATAAGAATCCGAAGAAGCAGAAGCAGAACCTGAAGCAGGAGAAGTAGAAGAAGCAGAATCTGGAGAAGCAGAATGAGAAGCAGAAGGAGAAGCAGAAGCAGAAAGAGAATCAAAAGCAGAAGTAGAAGCAGAAGAAACAAAAGAAGCAGAAGCAGTAGTCGTTGTAGCAGAAGCAGAAGGAAAAGAAGTAGGAAAAGCAGAAGAACGAGAAGGAGAAGGAGAAGCAGAAGGAGAATCACAAGGAGAAGCAGAAGAAGGAGAAGGAGAAGCAGAAGCAGAAGAAGCAGCAGAAGGAGAAGCAGAAGCAGAAGAAGATGCAGAAGGAGAAGCAGGAGAAGCAGAAGGAGAAGCAGAAGTAGGAGAAGGAGAAGGAGAAGGAAGGGCAGCAGAAGCAATAGGAGAAGCAGAAGGAGAAGCAGAAGAATGAGAAGAAGAAAGAGAAGCAGGAGAAGCACAAATGCAGAAGCAGGAGAAGCAGAAACAGAAGATACAGAAGAAGAAGAAGAAGAAGAAGAAGAAGAAGAAGAAGAAGAAGAAGAAGAAGAAGAAGAAGAAGAAGAAGAAGATGATGATGATGACGATGTTATGCATAAGGAGAAAAAGAGCAAAAGGAGAAGGAGAAGCAGGAGAAGCAGAAGCAGAAGAGGAAGAAGCAGAAGGAGAAGCAGAAAGAGAAGCAGGAGCAGCAGAAGAAGCAGAAGCAGGAGAAGCAGAAGCAGACGAAAAAGAAGAAGCATGAGAAGCAGAACAGAGGGAGAAGGAGAAGATGTAGAAGCAGAAGGAGAAGCAGAAAGAAAAGCAGAAGAACGAGAAGGAGAAGGAGAAACAGAAGGAGAAGCAGAAGGAGAGGCAGAGGGAGAAGCCGAAGGAGAAGCAGGAAAAGCAGAAGAAGCAGAAGCAAAAGGTGAAACAAAAGAAGCAGGAGAAGCAGAAGAAGAAGCACAAGAACAAGCACAAGCACAAGGAGAAGCAAAAGAAGCAGAAGCAGGAGAACCCGAAAGAGAAGAAGAAGAAGCAGGAGAAGCAGGAGAAGCTAAGAAGCAGAAGCAACTGAAGCAGAAGCAAAAGAAACAGAAGAAGCATAAGTAGAAGAAGCAAAAGCAGAAGTAGAAGCCGAAGAACCCAGAAGGAGAAAGAGAAATATAAGGAGAAGCAGAAGGAGAAGCAGAAGCAGAAGGAGAAGCAGAAGTAGGAGAAGGAGAAGGAAGAGCAGCAGAAGCAATAGGAGAAGCAGAAGGAGAAGCAGAAGCAGAATGAGAAGCAGAAAGAGAAGCAGTAGAAGCAGAAGAAGTCGGAAAAGCAGAAGCAAAAGAAAGAGAAGAAGAAGAAGAAGAAAACGAAGAAGAAGAAGAAGAAGAAGAAGAAGAAGAAGAAGAAGAAGAAGAAGAAGAAGAAGAAGAAGAAGAAGAAGAAGAAGGAGGAGGAGGAGGAGAAGGAGAAGGAGAAGGAGAAGGAGAAGCATAAGGAGAAGCAGTAGAAGCAGAAGAAGCAGAAGCAGGAGAAGCAGAAGCAGAAGAAAAAGAATAAGCATAAGAAGCAGAATCACAGGGAGAAGCAGAAGGAGAAGGAGCAGCAGAAGGAGAAGCAGAAGCAGAAAGAGAAGCAGAAACAGAAGGAGAACAAGAAGGAGAAGCAGGAAAATCAGAAGAAGTATAAGTAGAAGCAGAAAGAGAAGGAGAAGAAGGAGAAGCAGAAGTAGAAGTAGAATCAGAAGAAACAGAAGAAGAAGAAGAAGAAGAAGAAAGAGAAGCAAAAGA
Organism: Dipodomys ordii; assembly: GCF_000151885.1. Classification (NCBI taxonomy): domain Eukaryota; kingdom Metazoa; phylum Chordata; class Mammalia; order Rodentia; family Heteromyidae; genus Dipodomys; species Dipodomys ordii. The sequence goes on from NW_012296728.1 coordinate 2,792, forward strand.
AACAGAAGGAGAAGAGCAGAAGCAGAAGAAGAAGGAGAAGCACAAAGAGAAGCAGGAGAAGCAGAAGAAGCAGGAGAAGCAGAAGAAGAAGAAACAGAAGAAGCCGAAGAAGCAGAAGCAGAATCTGAAGCAGAAGGAGAAACAGAAGAAGCACAATCTGAAGCAGAAGCAGAAGAAACAGAAATAGTAGAATAAACAGAAGCAGAAGCAGCAGGAGAAGCAGAAGCAGAAGAATGAGAAGGCAAAAGAGAAGGATTAGGAGTAGGAGAAGCAGAAGGATAAGCAGAAGCAGAAAGAGAAGCAGAAGGAGAAGCAGCACGAGAAGCAGGAGAAGCAGAAGAAGCAGAAGCAGGAGAAGCATAAAAAACAGAAGACGCAGAAGCAGAATGAGAAGCAGAAGGAGAAATTGAAGCAGAAGGAGAAGCAGATGAAGAAGGAGAAGGAGAGGGAGAAGCAGAAAGAGAAGCAGAACGAGAAGCAGGACAAGCAGCAGCAGGAGAAGCAGAAGCAGAAGAAACAGAAGGAGAAGAAGCAGAAGCAGAAGGAAAAGCAGAAACAGAAGGAAAAGCAGAAGGAGAAGCAGGAGAAGCAGAAGAAGTAGCAGCAGGAGAAGCAGAAGCAGAAGAAGCCGAAGAAGCAGAAGCAGAAACTGAAGCAGAAGGAGAAGCAGGAGAAGGAGAAGAAGCAGAATCTGGAGAAGCAGAAGGAGAAACAGAAGCATAAAGAGAAGAAAAAGCAGAAGGAGAAGCAGAAGGAGAAGTAGAAGAAACAGAAGAAGCAGACGCAGTAGCAGAAGCAGCAGAAGATGCAGAAGGAGGAGAAGCAGAAGGAAAAGCAGAAGAACGAGAAGGAGAAGGAGAAGAAGAAACAGAAGGAGAAGCAGAAAGAGAAGCAGAAGAAGGAGCAGGAGAAGGAAAAGCAGAAGGAGAAGCAAAAAGAGCAGCAGAAGGAGAAGCAGGAGAAGCAGAAACAGGAGAAGCATAAGCAGAAGTAACAGGAGAAGGACAAGAAGCAGAAGCAGAAGGAGAAGCAGAAACAGAAGGAAAAGCAGAAGGAGAAGCAGGAGAAGCAGAAGAAGCAGCACCAGGAGAAGCAGAAGCAGAAGAAGCCGAAGAAGCAGAAGCAGAACCTGAAGCAGAAGGAGAAGCAGGAGAAGGAGAAGAAGCAGAATCTGGAGAAGCAGAAGGAGAAGCAGAAGCAGAAAGAGAAGCAGACGAAGAGAAGCAGAACGAGAAGAAGGAGAAGCAGAAGAAGAAGAAACAGAAGAAGGAGAAATAGCAGAAGCAGAAGGAGAAGCAGAAGGAGAAGCAGAAAGTGAAGTAGAAACAGAAGGAGAAGCAGAAAGAGAAGGAGGGGAAGCAGAAGAAGCAGAAGCATAAGAATCCGAAGAAGCAGAAGCAGAACCTGAAGCAGGAGAAGTAGAAGAAGCAGAATCTGGAGAAGCAGAATGAGAAGCAGAAGGAAAAAGAGAATCAAAAGCAGAAGTAGAAGCAGAAGAAAAAAAAAGAAGCAGAAGCAGTAGTCGTTGTAGCAGAAGGAAAAGCAGTAGGAAAAGCAGAAGAACGAGAAGGAGAAGCAGAAGGAGAATCAGAAGGAGAAGCAGAAGCAGAAGCAGAAGAAGCAGTAGAAGGAGAAGCAGAAGCAGAAGATGCAGAAGGAGAAGCAGAAGAAGCAGAAGCAGAAGAAGAAGCAGAAGTAGGAGAAGGAGAAGGAAGGGCAGCAGAAGCAATAGGAGAAGCAGAAGGAGAAGCAGAAGAATGAGAAGAAGAAAGAGAAGCAGGAGAAGCACAAATTCAGAAGCAGGAAAA
>NW_012296729.1:0-4598 GCF_000151885.1 Dipodomys ordii
TCACCAGATTCTGCTTCTTCTGCTTCTCCTGCTTCTCCTTCTGGCTGAGGTTCTCCTTTTGCTAATTCGGGTTCTTATTCTTCTGCTTCTCCTGCTTCTGCTTCTTCTGCTTCCCCTCCTTCTCTTTCTGCTTCTCCTTCTGTTTCTGCTTCTCCTTCTGCTTCTGCTTCTTGTCCTTCTCCTGTTTGTTCTGCTTATGCTTCTCCTGTTTCTGCATCTCCTGCTCCTCCTTCTGCTGCTCTTTCTGCTTCTCCTGCTGCTTTTCCTTCTCCTGCTCCTTCTACTGATTCTCTTTCTGCTTCTCCTTCTGTTTCTCCTTCTCCCTCACCTTCTCGTTCTTCTGCTTTTCCTTCTGCTTCTCCTTCTGCTTCTGCATCTTCTGCTTCTTCTGCTACTGCCTCTGCTTCTTCTGTTTCTTCTGCTTCTCCTTAGGCTTCTCCTTATGCTTTTACTTCTCTTTCTGCTTCTGCTTCTCCTTCTGCTTCTCCAGATTCTGCTTCTTCTGCTTCTCCTTCTGCTTCAGGTTCTGCTTCTGCTTCTTCGGCTTCTTCTGCTTCTGCTTCTCCTGCTGCTGCTTCTTCTGCTTCTCTTTCTGCTTTTCTTTCTGTTTCTGCTTCTCCTTCTGCTTCTGCTTCTTCTCCTTCTTCTGTTTCTGCTTCTCCTGCTTCTGCTTCTCCTGCTTCTCTTTCTGCTTCTCTTTCTGCTTCTACTTCTCCTTCTCCTTCTTCTGCTTCTCCTTCTGCTTCATTTCTCCTTCTGCTTCTCATTCTGCTTCTGCGTCTTCTGTTTCTTCTGCTTCTCTTGCTTATGCTTCTCCTGCTTCTCCTACTTCTCGTGCTGCTTCTCCTTCTGCGTCTCTTTCTGCTTCTGCTTATCCTTTTGCTTCTCCTCCTCCTAATCCTTCTCTTTCGCCTTCTCCTTCTTGTTCTTCTGCTTGTCCTGGTGCTTCTGCTTCTGCTTATTCTACTATTTCTGTTTCTTCTGCTTCTGCTTCAGATTGTGCTTCTTCTGTTTCTCCTTCTGCTTCAGATTCTGCTTCTGCTTCTTCGGCTTCTCCTGTTTCTTCTGCTTCTGCTTCTCCTGCTTCTTCTGCTTCTCCTGCTTCTCTTTCTGCTTCTCCTTCTCCTTCTGCTTCTCCTTCTGCTTCTGCTTCTGCTCTTCTCCTTCTTCTGTTTCTTTTGCTTCTGTTTCTTCTGCTTCTTCTTTTTCTGTTTCTTCTGATTCTATTTCTGCTTCTCCTTCTTCTTCTCTTTCTGCTTCTTCTCATTCTCCTGCTTCTCCTTCTTGTTCTCCTTCTGTTTCTGCTTCTCCTTCTGCTTCTGCTTCTCCTTCTGCTGCTCCTTCTCCTTCTCCTTCTTCTGCTTCTCTCACTGCTTCTGCTTCTGCTTCTTTTGCTTATTCTTTTTCTTCTGCTTCAGCTTCTCCTGCTTCTGCTTCTTCTCCTTCTACTGCTTCTCCTTATACTTCTCCTTATTCTTCTCCTTATGCTTCTCCTTATGCTGCTTCTTCTTCTTCTTCTTCGTCTTCTTCTTCTTCTCTTTCTTCTGCTTCTGCTTTTCCTGCCTCTTCTGCTTCTACTGCTTCTCTTTCTGCTTCTTGTCCTTCTCCTGTTTCTTCTCCTTCTGCTTCTCCTGCTTCTGCTTCTTCTGCTTTTCCTGCTTCTCTTTCTGCTTCTCCTTCTGCTTCTCCTTCTGCTTCTGCTCCTTCTCCTTCTTCTGTTTCTTCTTCTTCTGCTTCTCCCGCTTGTGCTTCTTCTGCTTCTCCTGCTTCTCGTTCTGCTTCTCTTCGTCGGCTTCTCTTTCTATTTCTGCTTCTGCTTCTTCTGATTCTGATTCTTCTCCTTCTTCTTCTCCTTCTGCTTCTGCGTCTTCTGCATTTCCTGCTTCTCCTTCTGCATCTCCTTCTGCTTGTGCTTTTCCTTCTGCTTCTTCTTCTGCTCTGGCTTCTCCTTCTCCTTCTTCTGCTTCTCCGTCTGCTTCTGTTTCTTGTGCTTTTCCTGCTTCTCCTTCTGCTTCTCCTTCTATTTCTCCTTTTCGTTCTTCTGCTATTCCTTCTGCTTCTCTTTCTGCTTCTGCATCTTCAGCTTCTTCTGCTACTGATTCTGCTTCTTCTGTTTCTTCTGCTTCTCCTTCTGCTTTTGCTTCTCTTTCTGCTTCTGCTTCTCCTTCTGGTTCTCCTTCTTCTCCAGATTCTGCTTCTTCTGCTTCTCCTGCTTCTCCTTCTGCTTTTGTTTCTTCGGCTTCTTCTGCTTCAATTTCTGCTTCTCCTTCTGTTTCTGCTTCTCTTTCTGCTTATGCTTTTTCTCCTTCTTCTATTTCTTCTGATTCTGCTTCTCCTGCTTCTGCTTCTACTGCTTCTCCTTCTGTTTCTCTTTATGCTTCTCCTTCTGCTTCTCCTTCTTCTGCTTCTACTACTGCTTCTGCTTCTCCTTCTGCATCTTCTTCTGTTTCAATTTCTCCTTCTTCTGCTTTTCATTCTGCTTCTGCTTCTCCTGCTTCTGCTTCTTCTGCTTCTCCTGCTTCTCCTTCTCATTCTCCTTCTCTTTCTGCTTCTGCTTATCCTTCTGTTTCTCCTACTCCTAATCCTTCTCTTTCTCCTTCTCCTTCTTCTTCTTCTGCTTCTCCTGCTGCTTCTTCTTCTGCTTCTTCTTCTTTTTCTGTTTCTTCTTCTTCTGCTTCAGCTTCTGCTTCTTCTGCTTCTCCTTTTGCTTCTGCTTCTCCGTCTGCTTCTGTTTCGGCTCTTCTCCTTCTTCTGTTTCTTCTGCTTCTGCTTCTCCTGCTTCTTCTTCTTCTGCTTCTCCTACTTCTCCTTCTGCTTCTCCGTCTCATTCTCCTTCTCCTTCAATTTCTCCTTCTTATGCTTCTCATTCTGCTTCTGCTTCTCCTTCTGCTTCCTCTGTTTCTCCTTCTGCTTCTCTTTCTGCTTCTGATTCTCCTTCTGCTCCTCCTACTCCTAATCCTTCTCTTTCTCCTTCTTCTTCTTCTTCTACTTCTCGTTCTCCTTCTGCTTCTTCTCCTTGTTCTGTTTCTTCGGCTTCTGCTTTTCCAGCTTCTGCTGCTTCTGCTTGTCCTTCTGCTTCAGGTTCTCCTTCTGCTTCTTGTTCTTCTTCTGTTTCTTCTGCTTCTGATTCTCCTGCTACTGCTTCTTCTGCTTCTCTTTCTGCTTCTCCTTCTGCTCCTTCTCTTTCTTCTGTTTCTTCTTCTTCTGCTTCTCCCGCTTCTGCTTCTTCTGCTTCTCCTGCTTGTCCTTCTCCTTCTGCTTCTCCTTCTCCTTCTTCTCCTTCTCTTTCTGCTTCTGCTTCTTCTGATTCTCCAACTTCTCCTACTTCTTCTCCTCTTGTTTCTGCTTCTCTTTCTGCTTCTGCATGTCATTCTGCTTCACCTTCTGGTGCTCTTTCTCCTTCTTCTGTTTCTCCCTCTGCTTCTGCTTCTTATGCTTCTTCTTTATCTTCTGCTTCTGCTTCTCCTGCGTCTGCTTCTTATGCTTCTACTGCTTCTTCTTCTTCTGCTGCTTCTTCTGCTTCTACTTCTCTTTCTGCTTCTGCTTCTCCTGCTTGTTTTTCTGCTTCTTCTGCTGCTTCTCCTTCTGCTGCTTCTTCTACTTCTCCTTCTCCTTCTCCTTCTCTTTTTGCTTCGCCTTCTGCTTCTGCTTCTTCTGTTTCTCCTGCCTGAATTTCTGATTCTACTTCTTCTGCTGCTTCTCCTTCTGCTTCTGCTTCTACTTCTGATTCTGATTCTGCTTCTTCTGCTTCTTCTTTTTCGGCTTCTCCTGCTTCTGCTTCTTGTGCTTCTCCTGCTTCTCTTTCTGCTTCTCATTCCGCTTCTGCTTCTCCTTCTGCTTCTGCTTCTCCTCCTTCTCCTTCTCCTACTTCTGCTTCTCCTTCAGCTTCTGCTTCTTCTGCTTCTCATGCTTCTCCTTCTGCATCTCCTTCTGCTTGTGCTTGTCCTTATGCTTCTTCTTCTGCCTCTGCTTCTCCTTCTCCTTCTTTTGCTTCTCCTTTTGCTTCTGCTTCTTCTGCTTTTCCTGCTTCCCCTTCTGCTTCTGCTTCTTCTGCTTCTCCTTCTGCATCTTCTTCTGCTTCTCCTTTTCCTTCTTCTGCTTCTCCTTCTTATTCTCCTACTGCTTCTGCATCTCCTTCTGCTTGTGCTTTTCCTTCTGCTTCTTCTTCTGCTTTTGCTTCTCCTTCTTCTGCTTCTCCGTCTGTTTCTGCTTCTTCTGTTTTTCCTCCTTCTCCTTCTGCTTCTCATTCTTCTTCTCCTTCTGTTTCTCCTTCTCGTTATTCTGCTATTCCTGCTGCTTCTCTTTCTGCTTCTCCTTCTTCTTTTGCTTCTCTTTCTGCTTCTGCTTCTCCTTCTGGTTCTCCTTCTTCTCCAGATTGTGCTTCTTCTGCTTCTCCTGCTTCTCCTTCTGCTTCAGGTTCTGCTTCTGCTTCTTCTGCTTCTATTTCTGCTTCTCCTTCTGTTTCTGCTTCTCTGTCTGCTTCTGCTTTTTATCCTTCTTCTATTTTTTTTGATTCTGCTTCTCCTGCTTCTGTTCTCCTGCTTCTCCTTCTGTTTCTCTTTATGCTTCTCCTTCTGCTTCTCCATCTTCTGCTTCTC